>NC_088371.1:23800312-23840312 GCF_034508935.2 Berghia stephanieae
AACGTGCTCAAAGCGCTTTACAAGGGGTCCCTGGCCAACAGCAACACTTAAAATGTAGGACGGAACATGACGCCTGTTAGGTGTTTTTATAATTTTTTTTTCGGACAGAGACAACGCCGTTAACGACCAGGTACTCATTTTACACCTGAGTACGGTGAGAGAATGTGAGTAAAGAGCCTTTTCCAAGGACTCAACTATGCGCGAGCGAGGCTCGAACCCAGGACCCTCGGATCCGAAAGCGAGTGTCATACCCCAAGACCATATAGCCGCATTTTGACAAACGTACACACATTAGCAGGTCTGATAACCGAACGCATGTATGGCCTCGTTTTGACATTGTTGCAATGGGTAATAGATATGTTGCTTTGGTTTGAGAGTATTTCCATGACAACAATGAGCACATTATAACAACAATGGAAAAACTCTTAAACCACCCCTCCCATAGTGGGCTGTGGGCAGGGAGGTACATGCTGTGTCTTCTATCCCCCCATACCCGTTTTCCAATTGTTTCCTGTCGTTGTCTTGGAATGAGATTACTTAGTTTTGTCCTGATCCTTGCCGGAGTTCCTTGGCTGGGAGGGAAACAGTCGAATGTATAATTATAGTTTTGGGATATGATATATTTTCTTGTAAATCATCTATCTGTTATGCATTGTATTATGTTTAGTTTACATAATATTATATTATATGATTGGTAAACATTTAAACATTTCCTCTTAGTTGGGACCTGTGCTTGTGTCTGGATGAGACTTTTAGGTGATTTCAAACTAAGTACTTTGAAGGTGTGTTCTTGGAATCTACATCTGTTCCCTATTTGAACCAGTTCCCCTTTGTCTTACCTTTTCTTTTGTGCTTTAATTGTAATTCTAGAACTTTTTACTATCCCATTTTCTTCCTTTTTACTGGCGCTGATATGACCTTAATGTGTTGCAAGCGCCGTAAAACCCTTAAAAACAAAATCAAACTCTCAAACCAACGCAAAAACATGTTTTAAAACGTGTTGTCCTTTACAACTATGTTAATTCAGGCCCCTGACTGCGCTCGGTTATCAGACCCACGAATGCGATCACGTCGGTAAACGTCGATTTTGACTCTAAAAGTCTATCGCAAAGTACTTTTTGTCAGATCTGACGGTCCCAGCTACCCACGCACTGCTGGGTAGACGGGAGATGGAGGGGGGGGGGGGTAGGGGGGGGGGGGGGGGGGTCAAAATAAATCTCGACTGCACTTGGGATCGATCTCGGTTCCTTTGCGTGTGAAGCGAGTGCTCTACCAACTGAGCTATCAGGACTCCCTTGGTAAAATAGAAATAGAATAAAACCTATTAAATATAGAATTTAAAAAAAATCCCTGATTGTTGTCTCGCGTCTGAGATATTTGGACAATGGGGCAGAAATTCGTGACTTTCCACCTTCCACTTTTCCGGTTCCAAAATCTTTCGATGTGGGTATGTAACCGGCCCTTAGGAGGACTTAAATGTATAGGTTACATATTGAATCAAAAGGTGGTATACCCACTTTAGTTGAAGGGTGTATCTGTATCTAAGCAGATTCTAAAAAAAAAAAGAGATTTTATATAACGCAATATCCACTAAACGTGCTCAAAGCTCTTTAAAAGGGGTCCCTGGCCAACAGTAACGTATAACATGTAGGCCGGTACACGCCGACTATCAGGCGATATTACAATTTTTCGGACAGAGACAACGCTTTTAACGGTCAGGTATTCATTTTACACCTGAGTAAGGTGAGAGAATATGAGTAAATAGCCTTCTCCAAGGACTCAACTATGCGCCGAGCGGGGCTCGAACCTAGGACCTTCCGATCCGAAAGCGAGTTCATACCACAAGACCACATAGCCGCACAAGGATCACGAGACGTAAAAGAGCGATCATGAATATTTCTGGACGACCAGCATATACTTAATTTAGGCTAGAAAATAAGATGCCATCACTCTGAGACCAGAAGATCAAAAAATCTACAATGGTATGTATTCAGTCCTCAGGAAGATTGGTTTTACACTTCCCATGAGATTGGAACCAATTGTAGTTAGTTCTTATTTTGTTTTGGTTTTTCTCACCACACTTTTGGTTATTTGAATCAGTTTTTGTACGATTATGAATGCAAACAGATTCTGGCTAAAACACATATAAAATATAAATGCGTTTTGGCTATTAAAAAAACATTTATATGGGGGGTGATTGGATAGCTGGGTCTGATAGATTTGGCGGAAAATGCTTTGCTATATTATATAGACTAGCGCCGATCCAAAGGGTAGCAAACAATTACTATTGTCCGTTTCACGCTATAGAACCCGGGATAAACTCCGGCTCTGTCGGCCTTATGACTCTGAAGTACTACTTTTTTTTGGTATAGATTTATGCGCTTGGCTAAGAAGCTCACAACATTGTCATCCGGAAGTATAACGGACCATGTGTAACCTCTAACGTTTATAGTCTGGTTAATACAGTTTTGTGAGAATTACTCATAAACGTGGATGGTAAAAAAAAAAACAAAAAAAAAAAAAACAAAACAATAACAAAAACCCGAGTGACATCATCTTCGTTCTATCTATAGATAGTATACGCTTGGCTAAGAAGCTCACAACATTGCCTTCCGGAAGTAAAACGGACCAACACACAAAACTATGTGTAACCATGAACTTTTATAGTCTGGATAATACAGTTAAGTTAGAATTACTCATAAACGTGGATAGAAAAAAAACAAAAACAAGAACAAAGACCCGATTGACGTCAATTTCATTCTATCTATAGAAACTGTGTGTAACCTTGAAGGTTTATAGTCTGGTTAATACAATTTAGTGAGAAGTACTCATAAACGCGGATGGCAAAAACAATAACAAAGACATGAGTGACGTCATCTTCGAACTCTCTCAACATTTGTATCAGATTTAAGACAACTATCGTATTTCACGTGTGAGTATCATTTGGATCAGTTGCATAACCCGAGGGTGCGAATTATTATTATTATATAGATATCATAGAAGTAAATTCCTTGATAGATATATTTTTTTAATGAAAACATGTTGGATAGGCAACTATAATTATAACACGTCTTTAGAAAAGGAAGAAGAAGAAGATGAAAGTAATAAAATAAATTGAGAGAGAGAGAGAGAGAGAGAGAGAGAGAGAGAGAGAGAGAGAGAGAGAGAGAGAGAGAGAGAGAGAGAGAGAGAGTAATTAAAATAAAAATTAAATTCGAAAAAGCCAACAATACAAACAATAAATAATTAAGAAAAACATCAAAAAACAAAAACAAAACAGTACAATGTAGCGCGAATATCCCGAACTCTTCAAGATCAACGTCGTGGATGGATTTACAATGAATTTCATGATCTGGTGGTATAAATAGTAGGACGTTGACGTCACTCAGGTCTTTGTTATTGCTTTTTGCCATCCGCGTTTATGAGTAATTCTCACTAAACTGTATTAACCAGACTATAAACGTTCAGGATTATACAGAGTTTTGTGTGTTGGTCCGCTATACTTCCGGATGGCAATGTTGTGAGCTTCTTAGCCAAGCGCACACTGTCAATACTATTTATATATATCATTCGACAAAATGCATCAACCGATTCATCTAACCTCGCGCGCACACACATAAACACATCGACACACACATATACTCTCTCTCACACACACACACATACACACACATACACACATATACACACACTCACACTCATACACAGACATAAAATGCAATGTTGTTCAGTAAGTGTGCTGTTTTTACACGATTAATGAATTACCGGTTAGAAGGCGAGTGTCATACAACAAGACCACAAACAAGGCTGCAAAATGGTTATAATCGAGGGAACCGAGGGATTTCTTCGAGATATTCGTGAATTCGAGTTGTACGTATTCGAAACGTCTGTGCTTCACTGTAGTCTGTAGTCATTTTCAACCGAAGTAGCATCAAAGTTTATTGCAAAAAATGCATTTTTACATTTTGGCCCAAAAAAAAAAAAAAAAAAAAGAAAAAAATGTTTTCTCTACTTATCGATTTATTAGAAACGACTTACAACTTGTCAAAAGTTATCAAACCCAAGACTTTAAATCAAAGTGTCTCTGATGATTCAAGAATTTATGACGACAAGTTCCATGCTGGTCATTGTAAACAATCAAACATTTGAACAGAAAGTTTTCTGGCCAAAATCTTCAAAAGGAGTTTGGCAGTATCTGCATTACTAAAAAAATTTTTTTTTTTAAAACACACCAAAAAAAAAAAAACAAAAAAAACAAAAACAGACACACAAAAACAAACAAGCAAACAAACAAAACAAAACAATTAAAAAAAAAAAACAAAAAAAAACATAAAAAAACATAACACAAAAAAAACAAAACACACACATATAAAAAATGAATTTGGCCAGAAAACTCGTCCTATGGATCGATAAAAACGACCCTCATCTTGTCAACAAAACAAAAAAAGGTCTCAAACCTGGGGCTTCCTCGAATTGTCAGTTTTCAACAAGATGTGGGGTCATTTAATCGATCGATATTTTTTAAGGACGAGTTTTCTGACCAAAATTTTTTTTTAAAAAAGGAAATTTGGCAATGTAGGACAAAGCATGTCTGATCCCTTCCCTTATAAAAATCCGCGTTGGGCGTCATTTAGATTTTGAGTTGTGATTTCTTCGAACAAGGATCTTAATTTTGTGCGTTCTTCTGTTCAGTTGGTATTTACTAGATATCTAATTTAATAGATAGAATGAAGTTGACGCCACTCTGGTCTTTGTTATTGTTTTTTGCTATCCATGTTTATGAGTAATTAATTCTGACTAAATTGTATTAATCAGACTATAAACATTTATGGTTACATACAGTTTTGAGTGTTTGTCCGTTATACTTCCGGATGGCAATGTTGTGAGTTTCTTAGCCAAGCGCATACTATCTATAGATAGTATGTGCTTGGCTAAGAAGCTCACAGTAGCATTGCCACCCGGAAGTATAACGGACAAACACACACAACTATGTGTAACGTTGAACGTTTATAGTCTGATTAATACAGTTTAGTGAGAATTACTCATAAACGCGGGTGGCAAAAAAACAAAAAAAAAAAAAAAAAAACCCCAAAAAAACAACAAACAAACAATAACAAAGGCCTGAGTGACGTCATCTTCGTTCTATCTATAAAAAAGAGCAAGTCTCTCTATCTGTCTGTCTATTTGTCTGTGTGTGCGTGGATGTGTGTGTGTCGATTACAGGGAAAAGCAGACTACTGTCTGCTATGAACATTAACCAGTTCGTTAACATTAATTCTTATTCTACTGATGCAAAACACCCAGTTTTTGATTTTGGGATTTAGGTTGACTTTACAATGGGCGTCTCAAGATGTTATACGTTTGAGGTGTGAATACGTTTCTCGTTTCTCGTGTGTAATGCACGTTTTGGGCGTGTTGAAAACGGCTGTCAATTGGATTCAGTAGTCTGATGTCACGCCGCCCGGCAACGGCGGCCATCTTGATTCTAAACAAAGAACATCGTTACTTTTTATTCTTCAAGCTGGCTAGAACTTTTCATATGTCTTGTGATCAGAATGTGTAAAAGTCAAAACATGATCAAATTTATGGGGTTTTTTTCCCCTCTGGATAAGCTCTTATGCTCGCCGGAGAAATATTTCATACGGGCGTCCGCCATTGTTCCGATAGTTTAGAGCCAGTGTTACTAAGTTACCATGCGTCATTAGGAAGTGACGTTACGACTATTGAATCCTATTTCCGCAGTTCAATTCCACGTGAAAACAGTTTGTGAATGGGAGCGATCTATATTCATGTTTTCGTCCAACCAGGTCATCAATCACATGATTTGTTGCTGTCCAACGATTGGATATTTCTTCAGAACTGTAAACACGCTGCTTTGTTTAAAGAAAGTTGTAAGCATACCCCATGTGTCAAACTGAACAAAATGACCAATCGTGATGGTAGACATTTCAAAAACTGTGAACATTTGTCACCTATGTAGGTCACTTTGAGCACATATTCCAATGTGACCAATAACCTCGAGCACATGGAAATGTAATATAGATCATGCCCATTATATGCCAAGAACAAAACGAGACAAAATTTTGATTCGATCCCTAAGATTTACGACGCCGTTTCAATCAGAAAGTGAAATCGCAGCATTGTTTTGTATTCGTTGTTTGTTTTGTTTGTTTGTTTTTAAGGGTTTTACGAGGCTTGCAACACATTTAGGTCCTATCAGCGCCAGTAAAAAGGAAGAAAATGGGATAGTAAAAAGTTCTATAATTAAAATTAAAGCACCCAAGAAAAGGTTAGACAAAGGGGAACTGGGAACAAATAGGGATCAGATGTAGATTCCAAGAGCATACCTTCAATGTACTTAGTTTGAGATCACCAGAGAGCGTAGATAATAGAGAGGCTTTACGGACGGGAAGTCACGCGACTTCGTCGGTGACAACAATGTTAGCGAGGGATGGTGACTGCGTATGCGGCGAGGAGCGAGCTATAAATAACCAAGACAGGTAAACACCGGCACATGGTGGCGAGAGAAGTAATGGAATGTAGTGGATATATAATTCGCACAACATCAAACAGTTTATTAAGCCGTTGGATCGAGGTCCAGGTATCAATATTGAATACAAACATTATCAGATAAGATGAGATAAAAGAAAATTGACTTAAAAATTTATCCCGAAAAGGAAATTTGACATGGGCACAACAAGAGAGGACTCGTACATCAAATTGACATAGACACAACAAGCGAATCACACGCCCCCAACCCTACTGACCCCACCTCTCTCTCTCTCACTCTCTCTCTCTCTCCTCTCTCTCTCTCTCTCTCTCTCTCTCTCTCTCTCTCTCTCTCTCTCTCTCTCTCTCATGTAGAAACTTCAAGTGAACTGTTCCCATGATGCTGTGAGCAAAACAAATTACTTTCTGGAAACCATCGATGGATTTGCTTTAGTTTTCTATCATGCATCGCTATGAGGAATCTCGCATCTTCTCTGAGCGAATATAATTCATATAACACTAAAGAGGTGGAGTGTGTTTGTATGTTTGTGTGTGTGTGTGTGTGTGGAGAGAGAGAGAGAGAGAGAGAGAGAGAGAGAGAGAGGGGGGGGGGGAGGATGATTTGGTGATGTGGGGGTGGTTGATAACAAAGTCTATGGAAGTGAGTATGAAGCTTACCCAATGCATGCTTGCCCTTCCTACTTATTCTGAAAGGTGGCCGCTTTCCTTTCAATAGACTTATTGGATTTGGAGGTCTGTTCTTGACTTGCCTTGCATCTCACATGGTGATGAAGGCGCACATTGACGAAAAGGTTGATGACGAGGAAGTGAATATCACACTGCTTCACGGCCTTTTTGCATTCCAATCCTGTTTCTAATGTTGCCTCCATCACTTTCCTAATCAGATACATTCTTAATCCTCTCTTGTACAAGTAGGGGTCAATGTAGCATCGAAATGCATGTTCTGCAGCCGTCAGAATATACATTAATTTATGCGATGGCGCACACAATCCCTCGTTTTCCGTGGTAAAATTTTTCTTGCAGATAAACGTATGCGATGGGTCTTGAGTGCTCCGTGCTTGTATTAAATCCTCTTTACAATTTTCACACAGAAGATTTTTTTTGGCTCTCAACTTCATCCCAACGTAACCTCCAATGTAATTCAGAACGTTGGTCTCGGTTGTCGTGAGCATGGGAGGAGCGGCTCTCATTACTTGCTGAAGTGGAAGAGGAACATCTTGCTGTAGTCGTGTTCTGACGGTGCTTTGGGCTCCCATTGATGCCATATTTTCAAAACTGAATAAGAAGGTATCGATGTCATCCTTGCAGTTTTTGTTGCTCCCCGGGACGAGAACAGCATCAACCATTGTCTGGCGCAGAGCCAGGCGGAATTCCCTAGAAGTTGGATTTACTCGGTGTCCACCCTTTGCCCTGATGATGGAGAAAAGGTTTTCCAAACAGTCTTGGTTCAGGCGACTTGTCAGAAGAAACTTGAACCCACAGTCATCTCGCAGGTGTTGCCAGAGTTGGAGCAAGGCTTCGATTGACAGCTTCCATCCTTCCAGGCATGGCAGACTACCTGTCTTGTTCAGGGGTTTGACGCCTTCCAACCAGATTTTTGTCTGCTCCAAGAAAGTCACGTGCTTGGAATGTGCCGACATCGCATTGTTCATTGTCCCTTTGCTTCTCAGTGATCTGCTGTTGAAAGCGTTGAACAACTGATCAAAGTTCTCAATGAAATGAGCAGTTGGCAATGCCTCTTGTGGAAGAGAAGAATGAAAGACCATAGTGGCTATACCGGCAGCGACTGTATGACTCAGGACTTGTGCTGCTAGACTCACCCTAAGGTTAGCAAAAACTGGCATGTTGATGTGACGGCTTGTCAGTTTAGGCGCTAATCTGATGGGCTTTGAAGAATCCATTTCATAGAATTGCCGGATGTAATCCCATGAAATGGTGTCTCCAGCCACCCTAAATCCTGAGTTCCGCAGGTTATTTCTAATGCTTTTCAGCAGATGTGGTGGGTCATAAAGAACGTAGATCTTGTGATGTTCAATAATGACAAAGGGTCGGCTTTGAGAGACTCCTAGCTGTTGTAATGCTGACCGGTTGTTTGATCCTTGGTCGCATATCATTGCTTTAGGATGGAGACCTAGATTTATCACTTTTTCACCACTTCTACAAGAACAAGAAGAAGCATGTCAGCCTTCACTGGTCCATTAGATAACACATAGGAAAATGGTTGCTTCCATTTCGTGCTAAGTCCTTTCACCATGAAGACAAGAGCATGGGTGGCTGGTTTTCTTGATCTTCCTAGCAACAATCCATAGTCCTCAAATCCCTCCACAAGATCTCTAGAAGGATCATACGAAAGATCGGACTTAATGGCCATTTCATCATAAACAATGGCACAAGATCGTTCCACTTCCACTTTTATCTGGAACAGGTTGAGCATGTTCGGGCAGAGTCCAGGTTCAATCTGTACATTCTTCATGGCCAAGGCAAGTGTAGACGGAGATGGTAACTGAAAAAGCCGTTGCAAGAGACTGTAAGCCTTTTTACTAGCGTGAAAAAGGGAGAGTGCAAATGATTTATCCTGGAAACTCCATCGTCTGGATTTCTTTGGAAGTTGTCCAACTCTAACCTGGGACACGATGAAGGAAACGGCTTGGGGAGGTAAATAAAGACGAAGGGTTTGTTCAACACTTTCAAGTGAAGCCTGTAGGCTGCTCGATTCAGTTCCATGTTGTTGCTCGGAACTTGGTTCTGCACTAGAGCTAGTTGCCGCACAGGAGTTTGGCTGATGAGGGGAACTCTCTGTCATTTTGGAGAGTTTCCTCTGTAGTCTCCAGTTCTTTGACCTTTGAGCACAGAGCTTCTTCTTCAGTCTGTCTTTTCTTTGACGTTCCTCTTTCGTCTCGGATACATCCGTCACTGGATGACATTGAGAGGTCGTAGGTGAGGTAAATGGTTTCTCTGGAGGTAATTCTGCAGAATCATCAATTTTACGCTTTTTAGGGGGTGGTCGTGATGGAGTAAGCTTAGGAGGAGGATTTGGAATGTTGAAGATGGTTGGCACAGCAGTCCTGAGAATGACCGTACGTTTCACTGCAGTTTTGCTGAAACAGCAAGGTTCAAAGTGCTCAGAGCAAATGAAGCAGTTGATGTGAAGATATTCTGGTGTTTTATTCTCCAGATCTTTCCTACGGAAATTGATGAGCCACTGCCTGCTACTGTAGAAAGAATTTAAAAAAGCAAACATGCCTATTTCACACGGCTGTGTACAGTTACAATGTAGATCATGCCTAAGTTAATGAGCTTCATCTAAAATCACAACCCTCTATAACAAAAGGAGGCGCATTTATTCACTAAAATTGAATGATACTGATCCACTTATAACGCCATCTCAGGATACCCGCTGTGGCGTTGAATGGTCGTTTTGCATCGTTAATTTTTACAGCAGTAAGGGTATTTGATGGAGTTTAGGATGGTAGATTAAGGTGCAGTAGAAGAAATAGAAAATCAACCCAAACAAACACACACACACACACACACACAAACATGCATACATACACACACACACACACACACACCCGCGCGCACAAGCGCGCACACACACACACACACACACACACAAAAAACACACACACACAAGACCCACCGGCTTATTGTTATAACTGGTGGGGCAATTGTAGCGGTTGTGTGTAGCCAAAGAGGACTGTATATATATGTAACGTAGTTACCAAGCCATAAACACAATACTCTTTACGGGCACCTCACCAGATAAATCAAACAAGCAGATTCATACGTCTGGCACTAGTAAGAGTTTTAAGTAACTCATAAATACGTGGGATCGAAACAACAACATTGTGGCATATTATATACGCTCACACATACTACACACATTAGTATCTATTACCTTAACACATTCATAGTATAGCCTTTTAAAAACCAAACAAAGAGCTTATAAGATAGTGATTTACTCACATTTTGGGGTCCGATGAAAGCGCAAGAATGACAAATCAGGCCTTTTATTCTTGGAGTTGCTACAGTTTGGGGCAGAACACCAACGACAATGCGTATTCTTTGCTTCTTTCATATTCGCCGCCATGATGATAAAATGTTGACCTGACTTCTTTTGGTTGCTACACACGAGGCTCGATACGCCTTGCGCGACCTCGTAAAGTCTCTCGTTATTCTACGCTCTCTGAGATCACCTATGTCTCATCTGGACACAAGCACAAAATCCAACAAAGAGGAATACACTCAAATGCTTACATTATACATTAAAAATAACAAATATAATACATAACAGAGAGATGATTTACAAGGAAAAAAATCTCATCTCCCAAAACAATAACTATGCATTTGACTGTTTCCCTCCCAGCCAAGGACTCCAACCAGGGCCAGGACAATATCAAGTAACCTCATTTCAAGACAAAGACAGAAAACATGTTGGATAACAGATATAAGGGTATAGAAGACACAGTATGGACCTCCCTGTCCGCTATGGGAGGTCAGGATCCCCACCTAGTTGTATTCGTTAATATTTAACACTGGCTACAAAGTGAGGCTATGTGATCTTGTGAGACACTCGCTTTCGGATCGGAAGGTCTTCGGTTCGAGCCTCGCTCGGCGCATATTTGAGTCCTTTACTCACATTTTCTCACCGCATTCAGGTGTAAAATGAGTACCTGACGTTAACAGCATTGTCTCTGTGGGAAAAAAATTGTAATATCGCCTAACAGGCGTCATGTCCCTTCATACATGTAAAGTGTTGTTGTTGGCCAGGGACCCCTTGTAAAGCGCTTTGAGCACGTTTAGTGGATATTGCGCTATAGAAAAGCTCAAAATCTAAAAAAAAAGATTCAATAACTCTTCTTACTCTTTTCTCTTCCAATAGATGAAACGAAGTTGACGTCACTCACCTCTTTGTTATTGTTTTGTTGCCATCCACGTTTATGAGTTATTCTCATTTCACTATATTATCCAGACTATAAACGTTCATGGTTACACGTAGTTTTGTGTGTTATACTTCCGTATGACAATCTTGTGAGTTTCTTACCAAGCGCATACTATCGATATCTTTCAATCCCTTGATCAGCGATTAAGTATGAATTTCAGTCGTCCCTCATAAGGGACTGTTATCCAAGCGTTTTCATTCATTATTTTCTCTGTGATGTGTGATGTATGAGTTTTGTAGACTCTTTGAAATCCTCAAATACACATAGCTCAAACCCTTTGAAAGTTTTTTTTTTTTTTTTTTTTTTTTTTCTCCATGCAAGTTGTCCGAACAACAATGTTCACCCCATTGGAAAAAAAAAAAACAACTAAAAAAAAAACAAAAAAAAACAACAACTAAGGGATATAACCAATGACAAATGCAGTCCCCTAATACGGGGAATATTTTTTCAACGATTGTGCCCCTTTGTTATTTCCACTACCCAGAAGTCTACCGTAACACTAGAACCATGTTGTCCACTATAACGAAGACAACTCAGAGATCGTATACACGAATGAGGTTGTGCTAAAAAGTTGATTTGCTCACGTCCTCCACAAAAATACTCCAAAACTAAGTTATCTGGGGGGGGGGGGGGGGGGGGGGGGGGAACTAAGGGAGAATGATTGGGTTTTATCATGTTCTCTTGATTAAATAATGAAGTATCATCATCATCATCATGGTTACCCCCCCTGTACGTGGCCTCCTCAATTTCTGCCAACCGAAACAAGCTTCTGTTCTGCGCCAATAGATAGTATGCAGATGACGTCACTCAGGCCTTTGTTATGGTTTTTGCCATCCGCGTTTGTGAGTTGTTCTCAGTAAACTGTATTAACCAGACTATAAAAGTTCATGGTTACACAGAGTTTGTGTGTTGGTCCGTTATACTTCCGGATGGCAATGTTGTGAACTCCTTGGCCAAGCGCATTCTATCTATACTGGCTGCTTATTCATCCATTCGCTGATGTCTTGTGACCATCTTCTTCTTGGTCTCCCTCTCCATTTTTTACTCCCCACAATAATACTTTCTATAAATATTTTTTCCAAGGATGGCATGACTCTTGATATGTCCAAATATGGCAATATTTAGTTTCTGTCTCATCTTGATGAGATATAGCTCCCCAAAGCCAGGGACTCTTTGACATAGTATTTGAAAAAAAAAACACACCCACACAACCCCCCCCCCCCCCCCAACCCCCCCCCCCCCCCAAAAAAACAAACAAAAAAACAAAAAAAAAACAATAACAAAGACCCGAGTGACGTCAAACTTATTCTATGTGGTCAAGTAGTATGACACTCGATTTCGGATCAGAATGACCTTGGTCCGAGTCCCGCTCTGAGCGGCGCATAGTTGAGTCCTTATTAAAGGCTCTTTACTCGCATTCTCTCGCCGTACTCAGGTGTAAAATGAGTACGTGGCCGTTAACAGCGTTGTCTCTGTTGGAAAAAAAACCACGTGATATCGCCTAACTGGTGTCTTATCTTGATTCTGGAAATTTATAAATATTTAATTGTTATGGTCACTCCGACGTAATACTGGGTGAAAGCGATGGGTTACATACTTTGCTTCCTTTTCTTGTTGATAAATTTTGGTCAATGAGTTGTGATATGCTCTTATTATGTGTTTTGGTGGTGCGATCATCCGGTCTCAATTTCCATCCACAGGTTCCTGTCAACGTAAACACCAACACGCACCTAATTTGTCAAGATTATAAAGATGGTATCGATATGCGATTCTAAAGAGCGTCGATCTCATTTAATCGCGACGAGTATTACAGGATTGATGATATTCGTTTGCCAAGTATATCCGTTAGAGACAGTAGATTCCATCTCCTCAGACGCAGTCGTCAACGACTTTCAAAATGATGACGCAGATGAGGCACATAATAATATGCCGAGACTTATGGAGGTGACACCCGAAACGTGCCCGCCGATTACAGCGGAGCTTGTATTGGTGTGTGCAAATTCGGAGAACTCCTGCCTGAACCAATGCGGCTTGCATTCATCGATTTCCCACGGCCCAAGTTCATGCTCTTGTGACCGCTACTGTCGCCTTTTCCAGGACTGCTGCGCTGATTTCGACGAAGTCTGTCCAGGAGAGCTCGTAGCCGAGTCGACGAGTCTCGTGGAGGAAGAGAGTTTGACCGCTCCGATAGTTTGTCAGAACGGTTACAGTATACAAGCTGGATGTCCGAAAAATTGGGATTTTTCATCGAAGGAATCTGAAATGTTACAGAATGTTTGGGGTGACCAGTTGAAAAATGAATTGGTCACAGATCTCAGTAGTGGTCTTGCTTATAAAAATATGTTTTTCCTCGCATGCAATGGAGGAAATGCGAGTGATGTTCATATTTGGAAAATGACAGATACGTCAGGGGTTTCGCTTCAACATATAACTGATAACGCTCGAATTTGTGATGTGAATACGTTTCTCTCGTGTAATGCCCGTTTTGGGCGTGCTGAACACGGCTGTGAATTTTCCGCAGTCCAATTCCACGTGAAAACAGTTTGTGAATTTTATTCCAAGAACAAAACGAGACAGAATTTTCTCAAATTTGCTTTAGGTAGTGGTGGCAGTATCAATGACGAGGCAGCAAAAACTGGTGAGCTAAATAAATCGTCCATGGTTGGTTTTAATGTTGAAGACATCGACCGAATCTACAACCCATCATGCTGGTCTTATTTCAGTATAGGGCCTCCGGAAACCATGAACAAAAATCCTTTATCAACACTTTTCGGTACAACACAGTTACAAATAAAATCCAATTCTAAGAAAAACCCTGTGCAATTCTTGAAATGGTGCGATGCTGAATTCTCCGATGGTGTCAATGACGTCGATCTTGTAAATTGTGTTTTCAAGTGCAAAAGCAACGAAATTCGCTTCAAAGGAAAGTGCAAAACAGTAACTACAATCGACATGAAATTCCCAATTGTCAAAATGGAAAAAAATAAGGAAGAAACGCAATGCCTACCAAATCTATATGCCAGGTTTATTTATGAAGTTCAGCAAGAAATTATTTTTCTACAATTTGACCACGATTTTATTTTTCCGCCTAGAAACGTAAGCATCCGCTTCAAAGTGAATGAAGAAATTGCACAAGAGAAAATGAAAGATCCTTTTCTTAGAGAAGAACTGGAATATTTGCAAACAGTTTTCACTAACAGACCTCTTATGTATAAAGACAAGATAGATATTAGAATGATTGTGGTTTGTCTCAATGGTGTTGTCTGCAAAGAGATCCAAAGTTTAGACAAGTTTTATCCTTCAGATCACCGGAGGCGTCGTTCAAATGGCAAGAAACATATAAAGATGACAGGCAGGAGAGCCATTGCTGATTCTAATAGTAATTTTAACACTGATTGGAAGCGAAAACACAAAAATACATCATCTAAAAATAAAACCAAATCATCTACCTTTCTCCCATCGGGCAAACTTAACGAAAACGCAGTCTCAATTCCCCGGAAAGTGGTCATCGCAGATGGAAATAATTTTCAGGAATTTCTGGCTTTTCCTGAAATCATCACACAACAAGACGTGGGCAAGAAGTCTAATTTCCACAACTTAAAACCGAGGCTAATGACATTTTTGTTGAAGAGTCAGTTCTTCTTTGACGTCAATGAATACGAAAACGAAACAACAAACCTCACGGACAATAACTGTTGTACTTGTCCAGACAACCAGTCGATTTCGAGCAACGCAGGCATTTGTCTCGACTTCAAACGTTTTCACGACAGACTATATTATACTTTGATTACTGGTTACAGCGATTACAACTTAGTAATGGAAGACCTACACGAGATTGATTTGGACTCTCTCTGCTTATCGTACACGACGAGATCTGGAGTTTTTGTTTTAAAGTGTCATTGTGTCGAGGAAAAAGGAGCGGTACTATCGTGGCCTTCACATGAAAGTTTCCGAAGAAGAGAGATGGATCGCAGCGGCGGTGGTCTCAATTCGAAACAGACAGTCATCGCTATAATGTGGGTTGGACTGATCCTTAAGAAGTTATTTCAAATTAACCAGTAGATTGTTTGACCAATGAAAACATGGAATTTGTGATACACCTTCAAACATGGTTGGACAAGCTTATAAACAATAATGTGAATGAAATCGACCTATCTATGATCATTATTATTGTTTTTATACCGCCAAAATGGATGACGAGTTATCACACGATTTTCCCGATCACATTATAAACGTTTAAGTTTACACATAGTTTTCTGTGTTGGTTCTATTGATCAAGTGGTAGAACAGTGGGTATGTTACTTAGACACATACCATCGATAGTAGAACCTGTGTAGTTTGCTATGTTTACCAATCACTGTTATTGTTTTCATTATGACGACTGTCCGAGAGGCGTGGTTATCTAGGTGTCTCTTGATAGTAATAGGATTCAATAGTCGTAACGTCACTTCCTTCCTAATGACGCATGGTAACTTAGCACCACTGGCTCTAAACTATCGGAACAATGGCGGACGCCCGTATGAAATATTTCTCCGGCGAGCATAAAAGCGTATCCAGATGGGAAAAAAACGTAAATTTGATCATGTTTTGACTTTTACACATTCTGATCACAAGACAAATGAAAAGTTCCAGCCAGCTTGAAGAATAAAAAGTAACGATTTTCTTTGTTTAGAACCAAGATGGCCGCCGTTGCCGGGCGGCGTGACATCAGACTACTGAATCCAATTTCATATACTCATGAAATGGGGACGATAGGTGGTATTGCATTGCAATGCAATTTGGGATTGTCTCGGGTTCAAACCCCCGTTTCAGACTTTTTCACTTTGATTTTTTTTTTAGAAAAATGATTATTAACCTTTAATTTATAATCTTGGATATGATTAACTTGTAGTGGAAGGGAACATCACCACCAGTGGCGTGGAATGCTTACAGTATAAGGTGGTGCCCGAATCAGTATAAAATGACTTAAAACATTCTATATTTGTAAAACGAAAGAAAGAAAAAACTATACTGAAAAGACTTACTCAACTTACTCAAATAAGTAAGGGGCGGTATAACTATACCATTTCTCAGTGTGTTTTTTTTTTTTTTTTTTTTTTTTTTTTTTTTTTTTTTTTTGGTTCTTTTTTTTTTTTTTAAAAGATGGATGCGGTGCGGGCACCAAATCGGACAATACAGCCACGCCCCTGATAACCACACCCCTTATCCTTTACCTCCAAATGATTCGGGCTGTCCGAACATTCACTCTTTCGCAAACAATGGCAGTTATTGCTAAACTAAGAGAACGACACATGTGTTGCAAATTGATATGCATTCAGATGAAATATTCACTAAGTTACCCGCCAGATCAATCGAACCAAGACACACGAAGATGTGTAACCAAAAGACGATATTATATGGTTTGATTGAGCGAATATTGTGAAAATGAATCACCCAAGTGGTGATATAGACAGCATGCGCTTGGCTAAGAAGTTCACACCATTGCCATCCGGAAATATAACGGATCAACACGCAAACAATGATTGACCTTGAACGTCTATAGCCTGGTTGATATAGTTTAGTGAGAATTACTCAGAAACTCGGATGGCAAAAAACAATAACAAAGACCCGAATGACATCAAATTCATTCTATCTATAACAACAATAACAAAGAGCAGTGTGAAGTTAACCTCATTTATCTAATTTTTAGTCTACAATCTGCTGTGTTTGTCCGAGTAGATTTGAAGATGTGTCAAGATTCCCGTGTTTTGATTGGTCAGAATTAAATGGTTGATTGATTATTTCCGTTAAAACCGGACAGTTGTTTGATCTACATATTCAATAGTCTGATGTCACGTCCACCCAGTAACCAGCGGCTTGGTTCTAAACAAAGAAAATCGGTACTCCTTATTCTTCATGCTGGATAGACCTATTTCACAAGTCGTGTTATCAGAATGTATAAAGGTAAAAGTCAAAACATAGAAAAATTTATAATGTTTTTCTCCTCGCTCTGGATACATTTTTATGCTCGTCGGAGAAGTATTTCATAAGGGCGGTGATGGAGATAATGGCATCCTTCATTGTTCCAATAGTTTAGAACCATTTACTATGCGTCATAACGAGGGAAGTGAAGTCACCACTGTTGAACCCTATTAAGCAAATTCATTTGTTATCAAATTAAGTCCCTTGATTAGTGACTAAAAATAAGTACAAAGTTCTATCTCCACAAGACTTGGACCTCAGTGTTGTGGCCTGTTCTTTTAATGAAATGTGTGCTTGTGTGAGTTTTGGTCATTTAAAGACACCATCAAACCGTTAAAGATTGTGTTAATCTTATGTCTTTGTCATCAAAATAGTTTTCCCTATGGGCATGATCTATATTACATTTCCATGTGCTCGAGGTCATTGGTCACATTGCAAAATGTGCTCAAAGTGACCTACTTTGTGAAAAGTGTTCACAACTTTTTAAATATCTAACATCACGATTGGTCGTTTGGTTCAGCTTGACACATGGGTATGTTTATAACTTTTGTAAACAAAGCAGCGTGAGGAATATCCAATCGTTGGACAGCAACAAATCATGTGATTGATGACCTGGTTGGACGAAAACATGAATATAGATCGCTCCCATTGTATTTGAAACTACTAAGAGGGAGAATGTGTGACAAACGCATTCCCCTAATATAAGTGAAACAGGGAGCGACGTCACTTGCCAGTCCAGTCCCCCGATTGGAACCCCCAAGGGACACGAAAGATTGAGCGTCCGAAACAGGCCGTAGCCATCGTTAATTAAGCCTGACACAAGAACCCACCAGGACTTATAGTTTGACGTCATTTTATAGGTTTTTGACCGTCTAGTGAGATGTCTTAAGCGTCAGTCTATGAGTTTACGAAAGCCACAAACAGACATGGAGCGTAGCCATCGTTATGTTATAGCTTGACACTGAAACCCAAAAAGACTGGTCTTTTGATGTCATTATTTGGTGTTTGCACCGCCTGGTGAGTTTTTAGAAGTGCTCATGGAAACAAGTGGTCCCATTGGTTGAACTATTGAATACAACTCACGATTTATTTTCTTTTGTGGCCAAAGACTGGCATTTTGACGTCATTTTTTGGTCAGTGTTAGGCCGTAGCCATTGTTAAGTTTTAGCCTGATACTGAAATACAGTCCAAAAGGACTGGCAGTTTGACGTCATTATTTGTTGTTTTTTTTTACACGGCCTAGTGAGTTGTCGTTAGTAGAGCTCATGGAAACAAGTTATTTCATTGGTTGAACTATTGAATACAACTCACGATTTGTTTTCTTTTGTGGCAAAAGACTGGCATTTTGACGTCATTTTTTGGTCAGTGTTAGGCCGTCGTCATTGTTAAGTTTTAGCCTGATACTGAAATACAGTCCAAAAGGACTGGCAGTTTGACGTCATTATTTGTTGTTTTTTTTTTACACGGCCTAGGAGTTGTCGTTAGTAGAGCTCATGGAAACAAGTTATTTCATTGGTTGAACTATTGAATACAACTCACGATTTGTTTTCTTTTGTGGCAAAAGACTGGCATTTTGACGTAATTTTTTGGTCAGTATCAGGCCATAACTTTACGAAGGCCACGGTCAGGCTATGAGTTTACGAAGGCCACGAACAGACATGGAGCCGCTCACCGTCTGACGAATTGAAGAGGGCAGGCATCACAAGGAGGATTACAAATAAGAAAGCCAAAGACAGAAGTATAGATAGTATGCGCTTGGCTAAGAAACTCATAACATTGCCATCCGGAAGTATGACGGACCAACAAACTGTGTGTATCCATGAAAGTTTATAGTCGGGTTAATACAGTTTAGTGAGCTTTACTCATAAACGCGAATGGCAAAAAACATCAACAAAGACATGAGTGACGTCATCTTCGAACTATACATATATATATATATATATATATATATATATATATATATATATATATATATTTACATGCATATCTTAACATCAAGGACGACACATGACGCCTTTTAGGTGATATTACAATTCTTTTCGGACATAGACAACGCTGTGAACGGCCAGGTACTCATTTTACACTTGCGCACGGTGAGAGAATGTGAGTAAAGAGCCTTCTCCAAGGACTCAACTATGCGCCGAGCGAGGCTCGAAACCAGGACCTTCCGATCCGAAAACGAGTGACATACCACAAGACTAAATAACCTTTGCAAAGCGCTTTGAGCACGTTTAGTGGATATTGAGCTATATAAAATCTCAAGTTCAAGTTATCTTTTTTGAAAATCGCTCCTTTTAATATATTTTGTTTAAAGTTGAACACTCTTCATCTATGTTTTATCATAATATAATTGGACACACATTTGCGTGTAAATAAAAGCTTATTACACACCGGCATTCATGTATTTTGATGATTATACTATCGTGGAAATAGGATTCAATAGTCTGATGTCAGGTCCGCCCAGCAACGAGCAGCTTGGTTCTAAACAAAGAAAATCGGTACTTTTTATTATTCATGCTGGCTAGAATTTTTTCACATGCCATGGAATCAGAATGTATAAAAGTCTAAATATTATCAGATTTATAATGTTTTTCTCCTCTGTTAGCAATTTTATGCTCGTCGGAGAAGTATTTCATAAGGGCGTCCGCCATTGTTCCGATAGTTTAGAGCCAGTTACTAAGTTACTGTGCGTCAATACGGGGGAAGTGACGTCACGACTGTTGAACCCTATTGAGACCCTTTATAAGGGGTCCTTAACCAACAGGAACACATAACGTATAGTACGAGACATGACACCTGTAAGGCGATATTGCATCCACCCCCCCCCCCCCCGGGACCGAGACAACACCGTTAACGACTAGGTACTCAGTTTACACCTGAGTACGTTTAGTGGATGTGAATAAAGATCGTTTTTCAGTGGGTTCAGAGATGATCTGTCTGTTGGGACACATGCCGAAACGCGTAAACACAACAGGAAAAGGACGCATAATTGGTCCAGCTCACCATTCAACCGCGAAGGCACTTCAAATATAGAGAGAAAGAAGATGACGTCTCTCAAATCTTTGTTATTGTTTTTTTTTGCTATCCGCGTTTTTGAGTAATTCTCACTAAACTGGATTTACTAAACTATAAAAGTTCATGGTTACACAGAGTTTTGTGTGTTGTTCCGTTATACTTCCGGATGGCAATGTTGTGAGTTTATTAGCCCCCCCCCCCCCCACCATTCAAAAACAAGATACAATAATCACAAAGCCTCCGTAAAACGTGAAAACAAAGCGAGGAGCACAACATTAGCAATACACTAATGGGAACAAATAAACACAAAGTCACAAATTTAAGCTTAAGACAAAAAATGATTTATATAAATACCCCCCCCCCCCATAACAATTTGGGTTATCAGACCTGTAAATGAGAATACGTTGGTTTGAGAGTATTTCCATTACAACAATGAGACCACAACTATTTTTGGTAATCAGACCTGCAAATGAGTGCACGTTGGTCTGAGAGTATTTCTATTACAGACCTGTAAATATATACACGTTGGTCTGAGAGTATTTCTATTACAGACCTGTAAATATATACACGTTGGTTTGAGAGTATTTCTATTACCGACCTGTAAATATATACACGTTGGTCTGAGAGTATTTCTATTACAGACCTGTAAATATATACACGTTGGTTTGAAAGTATTTCTATTACAGACCTGTGAATATATACATGTTGGTCTGAGAGTATTTCTATTACAGACCTGTAAATATATACACGTTGGTTTGAGAGTATTTCTATTACAGACCTATAAATATATACACGTTGGTTTGAGAGTATTTCTATTACAGACCTGTAAATATATACACGTTGGTCTGAGAGTATTTCTATTACAGACCTGTAAATATATACACGTTGGTCTGAGAGTATTTCTATTACCGACCTGTAAATATATACAGGTTGGTTTGAGAGTATTTCTATTACAGACCTGTAAATATATACACGTTGGTTTGAGAGTATTTCTCTTACCGACCTGTAAATATATACACGTTGGTTTGAGAGTACTTCCCCTCACAGAACTATAAATATGAACACGTTGGTCTGAGAGTATTTACATCACAGACCTGTAAATATGAACACGTTGGTTTGAGAGTATTTCCCCTCACAGAACTATAAATATGAACACGTTGGTCTGAGAGTATTTCCATTACAACAATGAGAAGACCATAACAATATGGATTATCAGACCTCCAAACGAGTACACGTTGGCTTGGGAGTATTTCCATTAGAACAATGAGACGATAAACAGTTGGGGCTATCAATAAGTGCAAGTC
The DNA here is from genome assembly GCF_034508935.2 of Berghia stephanieae. Lineage (NCBI taxonomy): Eukaryota > Metazoa > Mollusca > Gastropoda > Nudibranchia > Aeolidiidae > Berghia > Berghia stephanieae. The sequence goes on from NC_088371.1 coordinate 23,822,046, forward strand.
GCTTAACATCAATAAATGAAAATGGACATTTTTGTAATGGCTTCCGAGCTACTCCGAGTTCATGAATTATTGATTCTATTTTCAGCGTTTCCAATCACTGCAGAGGTGAATGATGCTCACAATTCAATTGAACCGTGATGACAGGTAGGTCATTAGTATGTGGAAAGTATCATTGCGAAGACTCGGAGGTACGAACGAACTATGACAAAACCAAGCATAATCAAAATTTTGTCAAATTGAAACAAGCTGTTATTAAAGCTATGCGTTTTCGTAAAGTACTCACAACATCCGCCATCCGGATATGACGTACCAATAAACAAAGCATTGTGTAACCTCGAACATTTATAGTCATGATTGATATAATTTAGTGAGAACTACTCATAAAAGATGAGTAACGTCAGTTTCGTTATTCTATAGATAGTATGCACTTGGCTAAGAAGCTAATAACATTGCCATCAGGAAGTATAACGGACCAACACACAAAACTGTGTGTATCCATGAAAGTTTGTAGTCGGGTTAATACAGTTCAGTGAGCATTACTCATAAACGCGGATGGCAAAAAACAATAACAAAGACCTGAGTGACGTCATCTTCGCGTACGTCACTCAGGTCTTTGTTATTTTTTTTGCCATCCGCGTTTATGAGTAATGCTCACTGAACTGCATTAACCCGACTATAATAATAATAATAATAATAATAATAATAATAATAATAATAATAATAATAATAATAATAATAATAATAAATGGCATTGATATAGCGCTTTACCCCGTTGTCACAGGCTCTAAGCGCTTTACAGTGATATAAAACAAAACATATTACAGTGAGACAAGTGTGAAGGAAACGTGATACGAATTCAATTTAACAACAACAAAATATGAAAATAATATTCCAACATTATGACGTAAAAAGATAAAAATTTGAACGTTGTCAACGAATCCGAGCATCTCACGTGTGACGGGAGAGAGTTCCAAAAATGGGGGGCCGAAAATTGAAAAGACTGTTCACCTATTTTACGCAATGGCTTAGGTTTGACAAGGATTGATTGGTCACTGCTTGACCTCAAGTTTCTATTGGGGACATATATGTTTAGAAAGTCTTTAATATAGGAGGGACTGTTCGTGCTCAGGGATTTGTAGACAACAGTACAAATCTTATAGGCAACTCTTTTTTTCAACAGGAAGCCAATGTAACTCACGGAGAAGAAGAGTTGCTGACGGGTATTTTTTGTTATTGCGTACAATGAGCCTGGCTGCGTTATTTTGAGCAACCTGAAGTTTGCTAATTTTGTCTTTAGCTAAATTCGCCCAAAGGGAGTTACAATAGTCCAATTTAGATAAAACCAGGGAATTAATTAAAAGTTCTGTTATATGCTTCGGTATTAAATTACGAATTTTGCTTATTTTTTTCATTTCTATGTAAATAGATTGAATGGTGTTATTCACGTGGCTTGTCATGGAAAGATCTTTATCAATGATTACGCCAAGGTTTTTTGCTTTATTTGAAAATTCTATTGTGCTATTTCCGAGAGTAATAGGTGATTTATTTGCCTGTTTAAGGATACTCGGCCTTCCGCACATTAAAATCTCAGTTTTACTATCATTTAATTTTAACTTATTGTGGTACATCCAAGATTTAATCTCATTAAAACAACTCGTAATTCGTTGTATTAAGAACTATAAATTACTAAGGGGTGCTGAATCATATATTTGCGTATCATCTGCATAAAAATGATAACTCAGATTGAATCTGGATATCACACTAGAAAGGGGCTGCATATATACAGTAAAAAGGACAGGGCCAAGAACAGAGCCTTGTGGCACTCCAAAATTTAGTAAAACTTGTTCTGACTGAACACCATTCACCACGACAGTCTGCCATCGATCCTGTAAATATGATGTAAACCATTTAAGGGCAATTCCTTTTATGCCGAACGTATTTTCTAGTCTTCTTAACAAACTGTCATGGTCAATGGTGTCAAAGGCAGCTGAAAGATCTAAAAGGCATAATACATTGATATTGTTAGCATCAGCATTACATAACAAGTCATTAAAGATTTTAAGAAGCGCCGTTTCAGTACTGTGTTGATTTTTGTAGGCTGACTGAAAGGGTTGTTCCAAACTGTTGTTCTTAAGATGAGATGTTAATTGTGTAAGAACTACCTTCTCCAAAAGTTTTGACAAAAAAGGTAAATTTGATACAGGACGATAATTGTTTAATATATTGTGGTCCAGTGATGGTTTCTTCAGAAGTGGTTTGACGAGGGCACTTTTAAAGCACGATGGAACTTCGCCAGTCAGTATGGATGTATTTATGATTGATGTAATGGATGGTAATAATGTATCGATGGAGCTGGCCAAAAGCTGTGCTGGTAGGGGATCAAGGTCGCAGGATTTAATGGGGGCTTTTTTATCAACTCGTTTATGAAACTAGGTGAAACTGGTTGGAACTTGTCTAAAGGGGTACCACAGAATGTATTTGTATCTATAAATGGTTCATGCCGATCTAGTTCTGAACGAATGTTATGGATTTTGTCTTTAAAAAAGTTGACAAATGTGTTTGGCAAGTCTCTTTGATTGGTTGTAGATGGTAATGAAGTGCATCTTTCGGGTCCAAGTAGATCATTGCAGATGTTAAATAATTGTTTACAAGATTTAGAAGTTTCGAATTTTGAAAGAAAATACGTGGTCTTTGCCTTTTTTATTGTTGTCTTCCAGGCACGAAATGCGTTCTTGAATATTTCACGATGAATCGTAAGACCTGATGTTTTCAGCGGTCTTTCTGCTCTCCGACACTTCGTTTTAGCTTCTTTAACGTCCGACGTATACCACGGAGCATACTTGCGGTTGGTGACGGTCCTTGTTTGGAATGGCGCATGTTTGTCAAGCGTTTCGATGAGACAACTATTCCACTGGTCTGGAGAAATTATTGAATTTTTAGTAAGTTTTGTTTCTAAATTGCCTCTGAAATTGTCCAAATTAATGCCTTTAATGTTTCTGGTTGATGTGGTGGTGCTTTCTTGGCATGGTTTTGAAACGTCAAGATTGAAAGAAATGAGGGAGTGGTCCGAAAAGGGGATATATATATATATATATATATATATATATATATATATATATATATATATATATATATATATATATATATATATAAAGACTTTTTGTCAATGTTTTGTAACAATAAATGTGTCTCGCAAGTTCTAATGATGCAGAAACATTATGGCTGTTTTGATGGACGCAATCTTTTATTGTGTCGTCGTGTTGGAAAATAGATTGGCTGGTTGTAATTAAAACACGGGCGTATCTGCTGGGCCCAGTCCGAACAAAGGGCCCTTATGCAGACCACCAAAGTAAAACAAAAACAGAAAAAAAAACCCAAAAAACCCCCCAAAAACTTCAGATTTTATAAAGATAGTATGCGTTTGGCAAGGAAGCCCACAACATTGCCATCCAACAGTATAACGGACCAACACACAAAACAATGTGTAACCTTAAACGTTTATAGTCAGGTTAATACAGTTTTGTGATGATTATTTATAAACACTGATTGCAAAAAACAATAACGAAGACCTGAGTGACGTCAACTTCATTCTATCTATAGCGCAATATCTACTAAACGTGCTCAAAGCGCTTTACAAAGGTTTCCTGATCAACAGCAACACGTAACATGTAGAACGAGACGTGACATGAAACCTGTTAAGCGATCTTACAATATTTTTTCCGACAGTGACAACAACGCAGAGTTAACGGCCAGGTACTCATTTTACACCTGGGCACGGTGAGAGAATATGAGTAAAGAGCCTATTCTCAAGGACTCAGCGAGACTCAAACCCTGGACCTTCCGATCAGAAAGCGAATGTCATACCACAAGACCAATTCTTAGGCAGGTTGCACAGGAGGGAGGATGGATGATCGTTATTGGCTACTAGAGAATGTTACGGCTATGTGGTCTAGTGGTTTGACACTCGCTTCCGGACTGGAAGGTTCTGGGTTCGAGCCTCGCGCTCGGCGCATAGTTGAGTCCTTGATAAAAGGCTCTTTACTCACATTCTCTCTCCTTACTCAGGTGTAAAATGAGTACCTGGCCGTTAACAGCGTTGTCTTTGTCCGAAAAATTGTAATATCGCCTAACAGGCGTCATGTCTCGTCCTATATGTTAAATGTTGCTGTTGGTCAGGGACCCCTTGTAAAGCGCTTTGTGCACATTTAGTGGATATTGCGCTAAATAAAGCTCAATTCTTTAAAAAAAATTTACTACTAGCATAATAATATATTTATACTAGAAAATAAAATCCCATCACTCTAAAACCAGAAGATAGACTACCCAAGGTATGTATTCAGTCCTCCGGAAGAGTCGTTTTACGCTTCCAATGAGATTTGAACCAGTTTTATTATATTTTTTTTCATAACAAGCCGTACGAGTAAAAGAAATAAAAAAGATAAAGAAAGTAATACAAAATCGTGGGTTGTATTCAATAGTTCGACCAATGAAACCACGACTTTCCTTGAACAATATCAACAACTCACAATAGGCTGCACTTACATAAACATGATATCAAAATATTATAAGCTCTGGTATCAGGCAATTAGCTAATGAAAGCCACACTTCGAGAGATCCTAAGAAACATATTTCAAGAATGAATAATGGACATTACATATATATATTATATGAGTGGCTATGTTGTCGAGTAATATGACACTCACCTTAGGATTGGCGAAACGTCCTGGGTTCTAGTCCCAGGCTGAGCGGCGCATAGTTGAGTCCTTGGAAAAAGACTCTTTACTCATATTCACTCGCATTACTCAGGTGTAACATGAGTACCTGGCCCGTTAACAACGTTGTCTCTGTCGGAAAAAACAATTATTATAATATTGCGTAACAGCGTCATGTTTTGGTTCTACAAGTTAAATGTTGCTGTTGGCTTGGGATCCCTTGTAAAGCGCTTTGGGCACGTTTAGTGGATATTGCTTTATCTAATAAAGTCTCTTGATTATGCCAATGGCACAGTATCAGAGAAAGCAGAAAGAAATATGCGAGAGAAAAAAAATCAGCCTAGGGTGGGGTTCCTGACCTCCCATAGTAGCCAGTGAGGTACTTACTGTGTCTTCTATCCAACTATATCTGGGTGGAGTTCCTGACCTCCCATAGTGGCCAGGGAGGTACTTACTGTGTCTTCTATCCAACTATATCTGGGTGGAGTTCCTGGCCTCCCATAGTGGCCAGGGAGGTACTTACAGCGCCTTCTATCCCCCTATATCTGGGTGGGGTTCCTGGCCTCCCATAGTGGCCAGGGAGGTACTTACAGCGCCTTCTATCCCCCCTATATCTGGGTGGGGTTTCTGGCCTCCCATAGTGGACAGGGAGATACTTACTGTGTCTTTTATCCAACTATATCTGGGTGGGGTTTCTGGCCTCCCATATTGGGCAGGGAGGTACTTACTATGTCTTCTATTCCTCTATATCAGTTTTCCAAACTTGCGTTCTGTCTTTGTCTTGGAATGAGATTACTTGGTTTTGTCCTGGTCTGGCCGGATACCTTCGCTGGGAGGAAAGTAGTCAAATGTATAGTTATTAGAGTTCTGGGAGATGATATTTTTTGTCTTGTAAATTGTAAATCATCTCTCTGTTATGTCGAAGCTCGAAGAAATAAATAACCATGTGAAATTGAATGTAAGCTTCAATTTAATGTACGAAAACAGATAAAATGGACGTTTCGGGTTGATAAAGGGGAAACCCGAAACGTCCATTTTATGTTTTCGTATATTAAATTGAAGCTTACATTCAATTTCACGTTGTTATTTATTTGAGTACAAGGAAAGAAAGTGAGTAAAAAAGCTTTTTCCAAAGACTCAACTATGCACCTCTCAGCGTGGGACTCGAACCCAGGACCTTTAGATCCGAAAGCGAGTGTCATAGTACAAGACCACATAGCCGCAGATACCGCAGATATTAAATTAAAAAAGAAAAAAAAATACTGTGAAGCGCATTTTACACGTGGCTCAGCGGTACGTCTTTGCTTCGTACCTGAAAGGTACCGAGTTCGAACACCAGCTGCTGCGCTGTTTGGCCTTGAGCACGTCACCTCGCCCTAGCTGAATTTGCGGCGCTGCACTGCGGCTTACGCCTGGGTCAGTCATTCCAGTCTTCCCTTGGAATAGACCCTAAAGACAAATTTACCCTATGGGATAAAAAAAAGGGAATTTTAATTTTTTTATTATTAATCCCTAACAATGCCTTATATAAATGAAATATTTATATTTTTTAGATTTTAACCCAGATTTTATTAATTTACTTAATTTATCACTTAGCGTCTTTTGTCACAAAAAGTCTAAATTTCTAATTGAAAAATCCCAATTACCATCCGCGTCCATCTTTTAACTCACTCAACCCAAACACCGACTATATCCGTAGTTTACCCGTGGTTACTTTTACCCCATGCCTATTTATTACATTTTTCTGAGACAAATTATAGGCGTAGTATCAAAGCTAATACTTTTGGTTTTTACATGTTAACGGTAGTTGAATAAAACTAGGAGTAGTAACAAAGCTAATATTTTTAGTTTTGCATGTTATTGGTAGTTGAATAAAACTAGGAGTAGTAACAAAGCTAATATTTTTAGTTTTGCATGTTATTGGTAGTTAAATAAAACTAAATCTATGCATATGCTTATTTTTAATACATTTTTTTCCAGTTTTTGAAAAGTAGATAGCAAAAATCTCTAGGATTAAGTGGGTTAAAACACAGAAGAATAAAGGTTAAACGTTATTTTCTTCTTTTTTTTTTTTAGAAAAAAATGGCCAGAAAAGATTACATCGTACACCAGCCCATGAAAATGATCCTCAACTTGGCAAAAATTATTAAGAATTATTTAGAGCCTCAGGTTTAATAACGTTTCACAGGTTTGAGATCAAGCTTTTTTTTTTTTTTTTTTTTTTGGAGGTGGTGGTGGGGGGGGGGGGGGGGGGGGCAATGTACGAAGTGAACATTTTCTAGCCAAAATTTTGAAATATGTTTTTAGCCAGTTTACGGATTGTGCTATTACAACCGGGAAACAACAATTCCCGGTAAAAGCCTTTACTACCGTATTCTGGAAAAACACATATTTAAAAATTTGGCCAGAAAACCAGTCCTTCAAATATCAATCGATTTAAATGACTCTCATCTTGGCAAAAACTCTCAAACCCGGGACTTCACCGAAGTCCCGGGTTTGAGAGTTTTTGCCAAGATGAAGTCATTTAAATCGATCGATATTTGAAGGACGAGTTTTCTGGCCAAATTTTTAAATATGGGTTTTTCAAGAGTGAGGCAGAATTCTGGTAAGGCCTACTGGGAATCTCTCAATGACGATTTTTTTTCAGTTCATTAAACAGCCGTGTTTACTTGTCTATTTCAGTAATTATTTGTTTCAAATCTCGGAGACTATATATATATATATATATATATATATATATATATATATATATATAATATATATATATATATATATTATATATATATATATAAACCAACCCTCACTAGTACTGCAGGCATTCGGTTTTGTGTTCCGAGTGTTAGTATGTTAAGTTCTTATCCGTTCTTTACAGAACTGAACAAGTGTGTATGAACGGTGCCAGGCAAAGCAAAAAAGAAAATACACGAAAGAAAAAAAAACACACCAAAAAATCAGTCCACCTCGCTCGACTGGTGATCGAACTTCACACCTTCTGATTACCGGTCAGACGTGCTACCATTACTGTAATGGTAGCACGTCTGACCGGTAATCCAGAAGGTCTGAGGTTCAGTCCCCTGTCGAGGTCGACTGATTTTTTGGGATGTTTTTTTTTTCTTGTATTTTTCTTTCTTGCTTTGTCTGGCACCTTTCATACACACGTGTTCGGTTCTTTATCTTACACAAGTGCCTGCTCCTTAATTTCTTAATTTGTTATCTTTTCATTCATTCGTTTTTGGATTTAGAGTTTATTTCTTGTCGTCACTGGTGAAATATTTATATTACTTTGCATTTTATCTTTTAGTTTCTTAGTTAAAATATTAGAGATATTATGTAGCGCAATATGCACTAAATGTGCTCAAAGCGCTTTACAAAGAGTCCCTGACCAACAGCAACACGTAACATGTAGAACGAGACATTGCGCTTGTTAGGCGATATTACAATTTTTCTGACAGAGACAACGCTGTTGACGGCCAGGTACTCATTTTACACTTGAGTACGGTGAGAGAATGTGAGTAAAGAGCCTTTTTACAATGACTCAACTATGCACCGAGCGAGCGAGACTTGAACCCAGGACCTACCGATCCGAAAGCGAAGCGAGTGTCATACCACAAGACCACATAGCCGCACATAGTTGTGTCCGAAACAATGAATGAGGGTGGGCCGACGTGCACTTATTTTCAGGTCTGATAACCCATTTCCTTATGGATCACAGTTGTAATGGGAATATCAATTAACAGAAAAACAAATGACGCAAAACATTCCCCATTACAACAATGTTAACTCATTCAACCCTAACACAGACTATATCCGTAGTTTACCCGAGGTTACTTTTACCCCATGCCTATTTATTACATATTTCTTTGACAAATTATAGGCGTATCATCAAAGCTATTGTTTTTAGTTTTTACACGTTAATGATAGTTGAATAAAAATATCTATGTACATGCTCATTTTTAATACATTTTTTCCAATTTTGAAAAGTTGCAAAAATCTCTAGGATTGAGTGAGTTAAACTAGGCCAAAAATTGCATTCGGATGTCAGACCTACATAGTCGTTGGGCCGTCCAAAATGTTTGTTCTTGTGATGTTCGCCACAAAAATACTCAAATAAAAAGCTATTTGGAAATAACTCATACAAAAGCTTGGCTTAAATCAATTTCTGTCAGTTGAATAGTGTCAACAAACCAGCTAGCTCCGATCGATAGAACAAAGTTGACGTCACTGAGGTCGTCGTTATTGGGGCTTTTTTGCCATCCATATTTATGAGTAATTCTCACTAAACTGTATTAACCAGACTATAAATAGTATGCAGATGACGTCACTCAGGCCTTTGTTATTGTTTTTGCCATCCGCGTTTGTGAGTTGTTCTCACTAAACTGTATTTACCAGACTATAAAAGTTCATGGTTACACATGGTTTATTTATAGTTGTCCGTTGGGGTTGGGGAGTGGATAATGACTAATTAATTTGGATGTTAATGGATTTCTGTTTACGAGATCCACCACGGTTGGTAGGTTCAAAAATAGATTTATGTTGACAATCACTTACAATCAATAGGATTCAATAGTCTGATGTCACGTCCGCCTAGCAACCATCAGCTTGGTTCTTAACAAAGAAAATGGGTGGTTTTTATTTTTCATGCTGGCTAGAACTAGTTCACATGTCATGTGATTAGAATGTATAAAAGTCAAAATATGATCAGATTTATAATTTTTTTCTCCTCTGGATGCATTTTTATGCTCGTCGGTGAAGTATTTCATAAGGGCGTCAGCCGTTGTTTCAATACTTTAGAATCAGTTTCTAAGTTACTATGCGTCATTATGAGGGAAGTGACGTCACGACTGTTGAATCTTAATCCCACCGTCCTCATCCTTTTTGGGGGTGGGTAGACTTACTTACTTGACTTAAGGCCTTTCTCTTCCTAATCATCCGATCGGGACGCCTCGGCTGCCTTTCTAATCATCTGTTTCATTTCCTTCTACAGTTCACGGCCTTTTGCTGTGGATGCTAATCTCTTTTTGGGGGCGGGTAGAGGTGGTATGAAAAATAATTTGTAAAGATTTACTTGGACGGGGAGAGACATTTTGGTGTTGTTTGATATGCTTGCTATACAAAAGATAATAAGTTAACGCTGAAATTGTAAATGTATGGATTTTTAAATAGTAATAGTTTGTGCGGCTATGTGGTCTTGTGGTATGACACTCGCTTTCGGATCGGAAGGTCCTGGGTTCGAGCCTCGTGCTCGGCGCATAGTTGAGTCCTTGGAAAAGGCTCTTTACTCACTTTCTCTCACCGTACTCAGGTGTAAAATGAGTACCTGGCCGTTAACAGCGTTTTCTTTGTCCGAGAAATTGTATTATCGCCTAACAGGCGGCATGTCCCGTCTTACATGTTAATTGTTGATGTTGACCAGGGACCCCTTGTAAAGCGCTTTGAGCACATTTAGTGGATATTGCGCTATATAAAGCTCAATTAATGAAAAAAATGAATATAGCAGATTCGAAAAACAAGAAAATACTGTAAACGGAACGTTTCGGGCTCAAACATTCTTCAGTCAATAACAAAAACAATAAAAACATGAATTCAAAAACGTCTTTTAGAGCCATTGGGCCCATGGAGCAGGAGTTTTTCCCGGTTTCTATAGCGTGTAACGGACAATTGCAGTTGTTTGTTATCCTTTGGATAAGACGATAGTCTATCACAAAGAAAACAAACCATTTAAACATCAGTTATAATTGAGACAGACAGCAGGGAAGCATTTGGAGGGCTTGTCCGCCAGTCAAAGAGTCTTGAACTGCAAGCATTGCAAGAGTACCTGGTCGTTGACAGCGTTGTCTCTGTCGAAAGAAAGTATACTATCGCCTAATAGGCGTCATGTCATGTCTCATTCTAATTTCTAATTATTGCGGTTGGCTGGGGACCCATTGTAAATCGGTTTGGGCATGTTTAATGGATACTGGTCTATATACATGCTCAAGTTATTTTTATGGTATATAAATGTTCAATGTGCATCTTCAATCGTCCAATATCTCTAATGATAATGATACTACTACTACTACTACTACTACTACTACTACTACTACTACTATAATAATAAATAATAATAATAATAATAATAATAATAATAATAATAATAATAATAATATAATAATAATAAATAATAATACTAATAAATAATAATAATAATAATAATAATAATAATGATAATAATAATAACAACAACAATAATAATAATAATAATAATAATAATAATAATAATAAATAATAATAATAATAATAATAATAAATAATAATAATAATAATAATAATAATAATAATAATAATAATAGTAATGATGATGATGAAAATAATAATATAATAAATTTAAGTCAATTCAAAGCATATATTAAGTCCAAACAACTTAAGTACAATTTGAAGACCATATTTCCGTTTTAAAAGAGGAGGAGGAGGAGGAGGAGGAGGAGGAGGAGGAGGAGGAGGAGGCGGAGGAAAAGGGGAATATTATATTCAATTTTTCTTTCAAATTTTATTGCAGATTACTTAAAGAGAATGTACTTAACCCCAAAGATCTAGATAGCCAAAAACACATTATTTGCAATCCTGGGACATCAACATAATGTGCAAAATGAAGGAACCAATCAGAATGAACCACACGTGTGCAAGAGTCCCCAGTCTCCAATGTCTTCAGACTCGAACGCTCATTGTCTTCTTATCGTTCATCATCATATCAACCATACCAGACCCTGGGTCAAAAACGATCTTCGTACATTCAGCGGCCGTTTCAGAGGCAGACAACTCTGAATCAATCAACGAACCAATCAACTTCTTCTACTTGCCCGGAGTGTCCGAAGATTCGTATCGAAATGTCGGTGACATCAACATTGGTGCCCTGGCCCTGGCTCTGTCTGACACCGACACCCTGGCGGAATCCTGCTCCAAGAAAGGAGAAGGTCTGTCCTACACGGCTGATTCTACGGAGTCCATAGCGTTTGCTGTCGAGTTGGTGAATAAAATGCCGAATTTGCTCCCCAATGTGTCTTTGGGATTTGTTATCAGAGGCACATGTTCTAGTGCTAATGTGGCTTTGGCTACTTCTCTGAGCTTTCTGCCTCGTTCTGAACGTGTTTGCAGCAGCAGCAGCAGTAAAAACCATGGCAACGTGAGTGATAGTAGTCTTTATAATGGTACTTATAATAACAATGGTGATGGCATTTCAAGCAACGCAAAAACGTGTGCGTCAGCGAAAGCAATGACGTCATCAACAACGTCATCAGAATGGTTGAATGATGACGTTATAGGATTAATATCTCCGGATAGAGATTACCTAACCACAATGATTTCTTCACTATTTTCCGTAGCGAGGCTTCCGATAGTAGGGACAGCAGAGGTTGGAGATGAGTTGAGTGACAAAGACAATCACCCTTATTTTTTCAGAATCTCACCACCGTCTCAGTATCAAATCAAAGCCATACTGAAATTTCTCTCTTCAAACGGATGGTCGTATATCTCGATAATCTACGGAGAAGGCCCGTATGGTCAAGCAGCTTACGAAGGTATGGTCCGAAACGCTGCAAACTATGGAATTTGCATTGCTACAAGCCACATGTTAATTTCTAAATCCAATTACGATGACATTGTTGCAGATCTTTTGAAATATCCACGGGCCAGAGCAGTTGTGTTGTTTATGCTCGGAAGCCAGCTTCGAAAAGTGTTACGTGGAGTCAAGAATAACAACGCTACTGGACACTTCATCTTCGTAGCCGGAGATTTAGTGGTGACTTACTCTGGTTATTTGTACTACGGCAGGTCGGATGACCCTGCCATCGGAATGTTTGTCTTTGATCTGTACTCCGCTTACGTCTACGTTCTGGAATTTTATGAATTTCTCAGGAAGCAGAAAGTTGCATCATCAACCAATCCTTGGCTGAGATATTCTTTTGAGTACATTCTGGAATGCTCCTATGACACCAATCAGACCAAAATACGAATATGTCATCCAAATAGTAATATATTCCAAACGTATCGGTATCGGACCAATGTAGCAACGTCGTTGAGAATCGATGCTGTATTGACACTTGCCCATGCGGCGCATAATTTACTACAAGACAAATGCCCGGGCGTTGTGGGTAAAGCTGCGAGATTGTGCATCACTGGCCCTCTTCTCAGAGAATATCTGAAAAATGTTTCGTATGAAGGGTATACTGGACATATTGAGTTTAACTCAAACCAGGACGTGCTGGGTAAATACTCGATTGGTCAGTATGTCTACGATTACCACGATTATCCATTCACAACGTTCAGGCGATTCAAACACATGGTGAGAAGACCAATCGGAGAATACGACGCGTTTACAGATCAAATCACATATTACCAAGACAAACCAATCACTTGGTCGCATGTAAACTCTCTAGAGCGAATCGTCCCTTGGAAAAACTCTTCAACACAATCTCCCTCTTCTGCTTCTTCTACTGATTCCTCTCCCACATTCTCGATACCAACTCCGCCGTCACCAGACATCCCAGAATCAGTTTGCAGCGGCCCATGTGGTGTTGGCGAGTACAGAATCCAAAAGGACGTGCCCTGCTGCTGGGAGTGCCGAAGATGTCGAGAAAACGAGCGGCTTGTCCAGGGGAACACCAGCTGTGAGGCATGCCCTTCCTACACCTGGCCCGACCCGGATTTTGGTCTCACAACTTGTGAAAAAATTCCACCCACCTACCCAGCTTTTACTGACGAAATCCCGCTCACTCTCACAACAGTGGCCAGCCTTTGCCTCATTATCGCGGTTATCGTCTTCATCATTTATATCGTCTATCGGGACCATAGAGTTATTAAAGCTAGTAGTAAAGAGCTCAGCGTCATTCAGCTCGTCGCCATTTTGGCCGGTTACGTCACAGTTATCCTCTATCAAACCACGCCCACTGACCTCATGTGTAGCGCCATCTTTTTCATGTTTTGCATGAGTTTTGCTCTTCTTTACTGCCCTTTGCTCGTCAAAACGATACGGATCTTTCGCATATTTCAAAGCGGAGCCAAAAATGAAAAGCCCCGGTTCATAAGTCCGGAATCTCAACTTGTTTTATCCATCAACCTCATTGCAGTTCAGGTACGTGTTTTGAGTCACAGCCTATTACAATACCAATAGAGCAGTTATTTATACTCATATTTCCCGTTAGCCAGGTCTTTCTAGCTTTTACAGGCAGTAGTAGTTGCTTGTAACCCTTGGATAAGACGCCAGTCTATCGCAAAGTATTTTCCATCATATCTTACAGACTCAGTCCGTAGCCATCGTAAACTTATAGCCTGACACTGGCTAAAATATGACGTCAAAAGACAAGTCGCGAGTTGAAGTCAATAGTTCAACCAATGGAATCACTTGTTCCCTTAAGCTTTACTAACGACAACTCACTTGATGCTCCACAAAAATCAAAATGACGTCAAACTGTAAGTCTTAGATGGTTCTAGTGTCAGGCTATATTATGTTAACCGATTCGCTTATGGGCAAGTTGTGTCATCAAATGATAAAAAAAAATATGTCCTTTGCATCTAGGATAGAATCCGATCCCTTTGCTTGTAAGGCGACTGATCTACCAACTGCGTTACCTGGACCCCATTGTCTTATATTAGTAGTGCGGCTATGTGGTCTTATAGTATGACACTCGCTTTCGGATCGGAAGGTCCTGGGTTCGAGCCTCTCTCGGCGCATAGCTGAGTCCTTGGAAAAGGCTCTTTACTCACATTCTCTCACCGCACTCAGGTGTAAAATGAGTACTTGGCCGTCAACAGCGTTGTCTCTGTCCGAAAAAATTGTAATATCGCCTGACAGGCGTCATGTCTCGTACTGCATGTTAAATGTTGCTGTTGGCCAGGGACCCCGTGTAAAGCGCTTTAGCACGTTTAGTGGCTATTGCGCTGTATATAAGCTCAATTTTAATTTTAATTAATAATATGTAACTCGCCGTCTGAAGGTGGTATTGTAGACAGTATGCGTTTCGCTAAGAAGCTCACAATATTGCCATACGGAAGTATAACGGGCCAACACACAAAACTATGTGTAACCATGAACTTTTATAGTCTGGTGAATACAGTTAAGTGAGAATTACTCATAAATGGAAAAAAAAAACACACAAAAAACAAAGACCCGAGTCACGCCAACTTCATTCTATCTATAGATAGTATGAAGTTAACGTTACTCAAGTCTTTGTTATTGTTTTTTGCCATCCGCGTTTATGAGTACTTTTCGCTGAACTGTATTAACCCGACTATAAAAGTTCATGGTCACACAGAGTTTTGTGTGTTGGTCCGTTACACTTCCGAATGGCAATGTTGTGAGCTTCTTAACCAAGCGCGTACAATCGAAATTGGGATGATTTGGGAGGCAAGGCAATGTATTTATAGTAACAAGTATGGGAATTTGATCACGCTAATACCAAAGTCACCTTCTCTGCTATTAAGTGATATAATACTTCAGAGCCATTAAGCCCATCCATGGAGCCGGAGTTTATTCCAGGTTTTTATAGAGGATTCCGATGGCTCAGTTGGTAAAGCACACGCAAAAGGACCGAGATTGTTCCCATTGGCAATCGAGATTTCTTCCCCACCCGCTCCCCTCACTGTCCACCCAGCATTGATTACGTATCTGGGGTTGTTGGATAAAGCGGAAAGTGCTTTGCAATAGATTAGCGTCCTATCCAAAGGAAAACGAGAAATTGCTATTGTCTGTTTCACGCTATAATACCGGGATATACTCCGGCTCCACAGACATAATGGCTCTGAAGGACTTTAAAACGAACATTCTCTTTCCTTTATAAAAGTACTTCTTAACTCAAAATGTATGGGTTAAGCTTGACATTCAAATTAAAGCGCATTAACGCACATTAAAGCACATCAAAGCGCATTAAAGTACGCCAAAGCACATCAAAGCACATTAAAGCACATTAAAACATACCTCGACATTATACCATTTTGAGACGATTTGACACAAATTTGAAGTCCTGGTGTGAAGGAATACCGGACTGTAGGCAGCTTTAGTGAAGGGTATTGTATGAGTGTTAGACGTAAAATGACGCTTAACGGGCGACTCGCACTGTATGACATGAAAATATCGGTCCATATGGCGTGCTAGGAGAATAAATGAAACATTGCGAAGCGCATTGAGCATGGTTAATAGGTGAAGTACTCTGTATTCTACTATTTGTTTATTTAATATTTTACGTGTTTTACAAATTCTTTTCAAATTCTTCGTGTGGCTATGCGGTCTTGTGGTATGACACTCGCTTTCGGATCGGAAGGTCCTGGGTTCGAGTCTCGCTCGGCGCATAGTTGAGTCCCTGGAAAAGACTCTTTAGGTACTCACATTCTCTCACCGTACTCGGGTTTAAAATGAGTACCTGGCCGTCAACAGCGTTGTCTCTAGCTCTGTCGGAAACAATTGTAGTATCGCCAAACAGTCGTCATGTCTCGTTCTAATTGTTACGTGTTGCTGTTTGGCAGGTACCTTTTGTAAAGCGCTTTGAGCACATAATTTAGTGGATATCGCACTATATAAAAGCACTAGTTTCTAAAAAACTCCTCCTCTTTGCTTGCTTAATTTTGTGGTAATGGTATGACACGTGCCTTCAAACCAGTAGTCCGAAGTTCCAGCCCCGCTCTGAGACGCAAAGTTGAGATCTTGGAAAAATAGACTCTCTGTTTATATTCTCTCACCCCACTCAGGTGTAAAAAGAACATTTGGCCTTTTATAGTGTTGTCTGCGTCGAAATACTTGTAATATCGCCTTAATTCCGGGCGTCATTTTTCGTCCTACGTATTTTAAGAGCTGCAGTTAGTTAAGGGCTCCTTGCGACGTGTACATTTATACAGGTCTGACAGTTTTGGACATTTAAACAAATTTCCAATACAACAGTGAGCCATAATGAATTGGGTTATCAGACCTGAAAATAAGTGCACGTCGACTCCTTGTAAAGCGCATAAAGCACGTTTAGTGGATGTTGCTCTATATGAATGTATAAGGTTCTTTTTGTCTTCCGACAGGCGACCATTTGTGCTGGCGTGTACATTTTTTACCGGCCACAGTCCAAACTGACCCAACCCATCTGGACAGAGAAATACGTGGAGCTGTCATGTGATTTGACGTTCTTTGGAATGGGCTGTTTTCTGGCTTACAACATTGTACAGGTGATTGGGGTGTGATGGTGGTGGTAGTTGTGGTGGTGGTGATGATGGTGGTGGTGATAGGGTGTTTTCTTGCTTACAACATTGTACATGTGATGGTGGTGGTGGACATGATGTTGATGATGATGATGATGATGATGATGATGATGATGATGATGATGATGAGGATGATGATGATGATGATGATGATGATGATGGCGATGGTGATGATATTGATGATGATGATGATATTGATGATGCTGATGATAATGATGATGATGATGATGATGATGATGATGATGATGGTGATGATGATGATGATGATGATGGTGATGGATGATATGATGATGATGATGATGATGATGAATGATGATGATGATGATGATGATGATGAATGATGATGATGATGATGATGATGATGATGATGATGATGATGATGATGAATGATGATGAAGATGATGATGATGATGATGATGATGATGATGATGATGATGATGAGAGATGATGATGATGATGATGATGATGATGATGATGAGATGATGAGATGAGATGATGATGGATGATATGATGATGATGAGTGAGATGATGATGATGATGATGATGATGATGATGATGATTTTTTATATAACTAGGCCTAGGTCTTCCTCTTCTTCGTTTGCCCTCCATTTCTCCATGTACCACACCTTTGTGCATGGGTTTCGTCATATGTGACTGAAACTGAATAAAGGGGTATAATAATCATAAATCCCTTTTATCACTCTCTCTCTCTCTCTCTCTCTCTCTCTCTCTCTCTCTCTCTCTCTCTCTCTCTCTCTCTCCCAAGGTGTTTCTGTGTTCTGTGTTTGCCTTCAAAGTGAGGCAACTCCCGGACAACTTCAACGAATCCAAGTTCATCTCCATGTGCGTCTCCACGACACTTCTGATCTGGTTGGCCTTCATCCCCACCTACTTCACGGCCGACAGAGAATACATCCGGACATTTTTGCTGTCCACCGCCCTCATCATGAACCACTCCGTAGCCCTGATCTTGTTGTTTATCCCAAAAATTTACGCCGCCATGTTTTTGGACAAGGGGCTGGAAACTTTTCGAACAACAGATCTTAACGTGAAAATAAATTGCATTCACAAGATTTTAAAAAAAGATGGTTTAGTTACAAGACTTTGTGCGCGTGTTTGTCAAGCAAAATTGCCAATTTGGAGTTTTTAATGAAATTCCAAAATCTGATTTTGATGTTGCACAGTAGATATTTTGCGTCATTTTTTAAGATTTCCAATACAACAATGAGCCCATAATGAATTGGGATATCAGACCTGCAAATATGTGCACGTCGGCCAAGGCAGATACTGGGAACCTTTTTAGAAATAGATGTTAAATTGTACAAAAATTCGCATTCACTAATTT
>NC_088371.1:23847812-23857812 GCF_034508935.2 Berghia stephanieae
ATCAAAGCCACAAAGATATATGTAAGGCAGTCTGGCAATGTCTAAACTTGACAAATGCAAACCTCAATCAATCAATCAATCAATCAATCAATTTGACAATCAACCATTCAAACAATTTGTCAATCAACTATTCAAATAATTTGTCAATCACCCATTCAAACAATTTGTCATTCAACCATTCAAACAATTTGTCATTCAATCATTGAAACAATTTGTCATTCAACCATTCAGAAAATGTGTCATTCAATCATTGAAACAATTTGTCATTCAACCATTCAAACAATTTGTTATTCAACCATTCAAACAATTTGTCATTCAATCATTCAAACAATTTGTCATTCAATCATTCAAACAATTTGTCATTCAATCAATTTGTCATTCAATCATTCAAACAATTTGTCAATCAACCATTCAAACAATTTGTCAATCAACCATTCAAACAATTTGTCATTCAACCATTCAAACAATTTGTCAATCAACCATTCAAACAATTTGTCAATCAACTATTCAAATAATTTGTCAATCACCCATTCAAACAATTTGTCATTCAACCATTCAAACAATTTGTCATTCAATCATTGAAACAATTTGTCATTCAACCATTCAGAAAATGTGTCATTCAATCATTGAAACAATTTGTCATTCAACCATTCAAACAATTTGTTATTCAACCATTCAAACAATTTGTCATTCAATCATTCAAACAATTTGTCATTCAATCATTCAAACAATTTGTCATTCAATCAATTTGTCATTCAATCATTCAAACAATTTGTCAATCAACCATTCAAACAATTTGTCAATCAACCATTCAAACAATTTGTCATTCAACCATTCAAACAATTTGTCAATCAACCATTCAAACAATTTGTAAAACAATCAATCAATCAATCAATTTGTCAATCAACCATTCAAATAATTTGTAAATCAACCATTCAAACAATTTGTCAATCAACCATTCAAATAATTTGTAAATCAACAATTCAAACAATTTGTCAATCAACCATTCAAACAATCAATCAATCAATCAATGAATCAATCAATTTATCATTTGATCAAAATACCATTCAATCCATCGATCCTTCAATCACTATTCAAACAATCAACCAGCTAATCAACAATTCAATCAATCAATCAACCTACCAATAAAATATCCAATCAATCAATCAATCAATCAATCAATCAATCAATCAATCAAACTACCAATAAAATATCCAATCAATCAATCAATCAATCAATCAATCAATCAATCAATCATGATTAAATCAATCCCCTATGCAAGCATTTTCAATTCGCTTGCATTGTCTGTTCCGTTCATCACCATGGCTTCTATTTCTGGCGAGGCGACGCTTCTTTCTGCCGGCTTCCATTGTCGTGTGGGTTTGATCGAATCGAGAATTCTCTACCAGGTGAAAAAAAAAGAATTTTAAAAGATTATTGAGATTTATAAATGATTTGAGCGTTTGTCTATTTATATTGAGAACTTTTTGAAAAATAAACAGATGTCGTTCGGGATTAGATTCCGAGTCTTGAAGTGCTACGTGTGGCCAATCTTGTTATACGGATGCGAAAGCTGGACTAAAATGCAGAAACACAAAAGAACATTGAAGCTTTTGAAATGTGGTGCTTGAGAAGGATGCAGAGAATATCGTATACTGCACACAAAACGAACGAAGAAGTGCTAAAACAAACATACCAACAAAGGAAACTAATGCCCTTAATAGCGGATCGACAACTATCCTTTTTCGGACACATAGTAAGGAAAGATAAGAATGATAACCTGGCAAGTTGTGGAAAAATACCTGGTAAACGCGCCCGGGGAGACAAAGAAAAACACTCATAGACCAACTGAAGGGCTTCACCAACCTAACAATCCAAGAGCTGTTTGAAAAAGCAAGAGACAGGGAGGAATGGAGAGAGATAATTCATGCAGTATCCGAAGCCTGGACCAGGCATGGAACCTAGAAGAAGAAGATTGAGAACTATCCACTAAATAAATAAAAGCAAATATATGTAATTCACTTCATTCATCCCAAAGGGAATATTCCAGGCGTCAGCCGCAGTGTAGCGCCACAATTTGAGCTGAGTGAGATGAGAGAACAAAATTGACGTCACTCTGCTCTTTGTTATTGTTTTTAGCCAGCCATTTTATGAGAAGTTATCACTATATAAAAAAATCCGACTATTAACAGTCAATCTTATAGATAGTATGCGCTTGGCTAAGAAGCTCATAACATTGCCATCCGGAAGTATAACGGAACAACACACAAAACTGTGTGTATCCATGAACGTTTATAGTCAGGTTAATACAGTTCATTGAGCATTATTCATAAACGCGGATGGCAAAAAACAATAACGAAGACCTGAGTGACGTCATCTTCGAACTATCTATACACAATTTTGTGTATTGGTACGCTATATACGGCTGGCGTAATGTTGTGAGTAAATTACCTAAGCGCACAGCGTCAAGCGTCTTCATCCTCGAGGGTTCGTGTTCTATGATTGTTTGTTTTGATGAGGAAAAGGATGTTGATGTAATCTAAGGGCTAACCCACACCGAAGACTGACCGGAGCCATCGTTAAGTTATAGATAGTATGCCCTTGGCGAAGGATCTGAAAACATTGCCATCCGGAAGTATAACGGACCAACACACAAAACTATGTGTAACCATGAGCTTTTATAGTCTTGTTAATACAGTTTAGTGAGAATTACTCACAAACTCGGATGGCAAAAACAATAACAAAGACCTGAGTGACGTCAACCTTATTCTATCTATAGCCTGACACTGAAATCCAAAAGGACTGGCAGTTTGACGTCATTATTTGGATTTTGCACCGCCTAGTGAGTTGTCGTTAGTAGAGCTCATGGAAACAAGTTATTTCATTGGTTAAACTATTGAATACAACTCACGATTTGTTTTCTTTTTATGGCAAAAGACTGGCATTTTGACGTCACTTTTTGGTCAGTATCAGGCCATAACTTTACGAAGGCCACGGACTGACTCCGACGACCCGGCACTGCCGTACTCTGCCATCTTCCGGATATAGACGTCGAGCACGGACAAAATAGTAAGAATAAAGAGAAGAGCACGCCCTTCATGTGCAAAGGGGTCGAGATCGATTCCAGGTGCAGTCGAGATGTTTTTTTCTGACCTACCTAACCACCAAGCAGTGGGTAGCTGGGTCTGTTAGATGTGGCGGAAAGTACTATCCAAAGGGCAGAAAGCGTTTCCGTTTGTCTGTTTCACGCTATAAAGACCGGGATAAACTCCGGCTCCATGAGCCTAATGGCTCTGGAAGATTACTTCAATTATCTACTGCCGAACAAATGCGTCTGCAGTTGTTTTTTTGTTTTTAAACTTGAGCTTTTATATCATATAGCAGTATCTACTAAAAGTGCTCAAAGCGCTTTACAAAGGGTCCATAACCAACAGTAACACTTAACATGTAGGACGAGACAGAGAACGCTGTTGACAGCCTGGTATCTACTCATTTCACAACTGAGTACAGTGAAAGAATCGGAGTAAAGAGATTTTTCCAAGGATTTAACTATGCGCCGAGCGAGGCTCGAACCCAGGACCAACCGTTCCGAAAGCGAGCGTCATATTCCACTAGACCATATAGCCGCACAAGACCGTGAGAAATTTTACCTCTTTCAATGTTCCTGTCTTGTTGTACAGTGTCCAGGCAGCCAGTACTGGAATTGGGAGGATGGGAAGGAAGGCCACCAGAATGCCTAGGGCGTCACTCCAGGGGTGGTAGCCTTTGTTCTTGGCGCCGATGGGTTCGAAGGCAACGATTCCAGACAGCCAAAGTACCTGGGGGGATGGAGGGGGGGGGGGGGGGGGGGGGGGGGGGGTGGGGGGGGGGGGGGATGGGGGGGGTGGGGATGGTGGTGGTGGATGGTGGTGGTGGTGGTGAGGGTGGTGGTGGTTGGATGATGGTGGTGGTGATGGTGGTGTGGTGGTGATGGTGGGGTGATGTGATGTGATGGTGGTGGTGATGGTGGTGGTGATGTATGGTGGTGGTGATGGTGGTGGTGATGGTGGTGGTGGTGGTGGTGGTGGTGTGATGATGGTGGTGGTGATGGTGGTGATGTGGTGGTGGTGATGATGGTGATGTGGTGGTGGTGATGGTGGTGGTGTGTGGTGGTGGTGGGTGGTGGTGTGTGGATGGTGTGTGGGTGATGTGATGGTTTGGTGTGGTGGTGGTGGTGAGTGGTGGATGATGATATGGTGGTGTGATGATGGTGTGGTGGTGGGTGATGGTGTGGTGGTGGTGGTGATGTGGTGTGATGATGGTGTGAGTGAGTGTGGTGGTGTGGTGGTGATGGTGATAATGGTGTGGTGGTAGAGGGGTGGTATGATGGTCATGAGTGATTGGTGGTATGATAATGTGGTGGATGATGGTGATGGCTAGATGGTGTGATGGTGGTGATGTGTGTGATGATGATGATATGTATAGACAATAATGATTATGATGTCATCGATGACTAATCAACATCTTACCAAGACACAGAAAGGCGTCACATACTTCCAGGCGTATTTGTATATAGTCGACACTCGATATCCTATCATCTGTTCTATGTTGTCATACAACCGGTCTGTGCCTGGGCCAAGGAAACAATCAAAAACAAAACAAAGAAAAACACTTTACAATAAATTATGAAAATTGTTGTTATTATATTATAATATAATCATAAATCGCTGTTTACTTGAAAAAATAAACGTAACCCCCCCCCCCCCCCCCCCCCCCAAAAAAAAAAACCAAAAAAAACTATATATATATATATATATATATATATATATATATATATATATAATATATATATATATATACATATATATATATATATATATATAAAATACATACAGTTGTTAACACAAAAAACAGCTTTCAATCCTTTATTTTTCAGTTCGAAGGAATGTTGAGGTAGAACCAATTAATCTATTAACCTATTAGCTGTTAAAAATAAAACACACACAAATCTTAAGCTTTTATATAACCCAATATCCACTAAACATGCTCAAAACGATTTACTAAAGGGTCCCTGGCAACAGCAACACTTAACATGCAGAACGAGAAATAACGCCTATTAGGCGATATTACAATGTTTTCCGACCCAAACAAATTTGTTAAAGACAAGATACTCATTGTACACCAGAGTACGGTGAGAGAATGTGAGTAGTAAAGAGCCTATTCCTGATTTTTTGGGGGGATGTTTTTTTAAAATGTATTTTTCTCTCTTCCTTTGCCGAGCACCTTTCAAACACACATGTTCAGATCATTATCTTATAGATAGAATGCGCTTGGCCAAGGAGTTCACAACATTGCCATCCGGAAGTATAACGGACCAACACACAAACTCTGTGTAACCATGAATTTTTATAGTCTGGTTAATACAGTTTAGTGAGAACAACTCACAAACGCGGATGGCAAAAACAATAACAAAGGCCTGAGTGACGTCATCTGCATACTATCTATAGAACAAAGGCTTACCGTATATCCAGGCGAAGACGAGTATTTCTACCAGGACAATCAGCATGATGGATATACTGGCGATGTACCAGTCGACAAGATTTAGGATGTAAATCCCTCCCTGAATAGGAAGATAGAGTGTATAATATATTATATTAAGAAATGAAGGAGAAGGTACCGGTGTAATATTAAAAAAAAAAAAATTTAATTAAAATTGAGCTTTTATATAGCGCAATATCCACGAAACGTGCTCAAAGCGCTTTGCAATGGGTCCCTGGTCAACAGCAACATTTAACATGTAGGACGAGACATGACGCCTGTTAGGCGATATTACAATTTTTCGGACAAAGACAACGCTGTTAACAGCCAGGTACTCATTTTACACCCGAGTGTGGTGAGAAAATGTGAGTAAAGAGCCTTTTCCAAGGACTCAACTATGCGCCGAGCGCGAGGCTCGAACCCAGGACCTTCTGATACGAAAGCGAGTGTCATACCACGAGACCACATATCCGCACAAAGATCTGAACAAGTGTGTATGAAATGTGTCAGACAAAACAAGAAAGATGTAGACTGATTTTATGGGATGGTTTTTTTTTCTTGTATTTTTCTTTCTTGTGTGGTCTGGACCATTCATACACACTTGTTCAGATACTATATTATATTATGACTTATGGTCTCTTAACCAATCAACAAGATTTAGTGCGGCTATGTGGTCTAGTGGTATGACACTCGCTTTCGGATCGGAAGGTCCTAGGTTCGAGCCTCGCTCGGCGCATAGTTGAGTCCTTGAAAAAGGCACTTTCCTCACATTCTCTCACCGTACTCAGGTGTAAAATGAGTTCCTGGCCGTTAACAGCGTTGTCTCTGTACGAACATTATTTTTGTAATATCACGTAACAGGCGTCATGTCCCGTCCTACATGTTAAATGTTGCTGTTGACGAGGGACCCCTTGTAAAGCTCTTTGAGCACGTTTAGTGGATATTGCCCTATATGAAAGCTAATTTTTTTAAAGACGGTATTATATGCCGATATAGAGCTGATCATGACGATGGGAAATACGAAATACGAATAATATAATAAACAGTATTTTAAAAAACAACAACTTGAGCTTTTATATAGCGCACTATCAACTAATCGTGCTCAAAGCGCTTTACAAGGGGTCCCTAGCCAAACAGCAACACTTAACATGAAGGACGAGACATGACGCATGTTAGGCGATTTTACGTTGGGTTTTGTTTTATTTTCGGATAGACACAACGCGGTTAACGGCCAGGTAATCATTTTACACAAAACGGTGAGAGAATGTGAGTAAAGAGCCTTTTTATTTTGATTTTTTTAAATGTTAAAAACAAAACTAACAACAACAAAAAATAAGAGAGAGAGAATTATATTTTGCTGATCTCGAATCAGAAATATTTCCATGGGAGATAACCTTTTGAAATATTTATTGTTAAGATATAATTTTGGTTATTTCCCTTGCTGACTTTAAATTTATACTATTTTTCATCATTGCGCACTCAGAAAGCCATCAATGCTGTCCGTTTATCCAAAAAAAAGTCAAACAGTTCGCCAGCCAGATATAACGTACCAACAAACAAAACTATGTGTAACCTTTAACGTTTATAGTCTGATCGATACAATAAAGTGAGAACTATTCATAGAATTGGCTAATACAAACAATAACAAAGAGGTGAGTGACGTCAATTTCGAATAATTATCCGCGCGAACATTTGAAGATACACACATACCCGAACAATCACAGAGAGGGTCCATATATGTGTGTGTGTGTGTGTGTGTGTCAGACAAACACACACACATACACACACACACAGACAGAGAGAGAGAGAGAGAGAGAGAGAGAGAGAGAGAGAGAGAGAGAGGAGGCGGAGAGATAGGATAGGGGAGAGATACAATAAAAGAGAGAGAAACAAACATTAAAGAAATAAGCAGAATAACATTCATACCTGGGTAGTGAGAGGTAAAGTGAGCACAAAGCTGACAAGGCATAACACTCCAGTAACCAAAATCTTCTTGGGCAGTAAAGATGGTAGAAAATCGACAACAGCCGTTGCTAAGGCTTGGATGTGAGAAAACTGTGGTGGAGAGGGACGATTTGAACTGTATTGATTCTGTCTGCTCCATCTATATAAATATGTGGTACTAGTTCTATGTATTATCTGGGAATTCATGAGAGACCAATACTAACTGCATCTCTGGCTGTATACTACTACTACTACAACAACAACAACAACAACAACTACTACTACTACTACTACTACTACTACTACTACTACTACACAACAACAACACAACAACACACTACTACTACTACTACTACTACCTACTACTACTACTACTACTACACATACACACAACTACTACTACTACTCAACTACTACTACTACTACTACTCTACTACTACTACTACTACTACTACTAACTAAACAACTACTACTACTACTACTACTACTACTACTACTATCTACTACTACACTACAACTACTACTAACTAACTACTACATACACTACACTACTACACTACTAACACTACTACACTACTACTACTACTACTACTACTACATACTACTACTACTACTAACTACTACTACTACTAACTACTACTACTACTACTACTACTACTACTACTACTACTACTAACTACTACTACTACTACTACTACTACTACACTACTACTATAAATATATATAATATAACTACTACTATATATAACTACTACTATACTACTACTACTACTACTACTACTACTACTACTACTACTACTACTACTACTACTACTACTACTACTACTACTACTACTACTACTACTACTACTACTACTACACTATACTATAACTAATACATTAATTACTATAATATAACTACTACTACTACTACTACTACTACTACTACTACTACTATACTACTACTACTACTAACTACTACTACTACTACTACTACTACTACTACTACTACTACACTACTAACTAACTAATAATAATAATAATAATAATAATAATAATAATAATAATAATAATAATAATAATAATAATAATAATAATAATAATAATACTACAACTACTACTATAATAATATACTGATATAATAATAATAATATACTACATAATAATAATAATAATAATATAATAATAATATAATAATAATAATAATAATAATAATACTACTACTACTACTACTACTACTACTACTACAAATACTACAAATACAAAATAATAACTAATAATAATAATACTAAATAATAATAATAATACATAATAATAATAATAATAATAATAATAATAATAATAATAAACTACTACTACTACTACTACTACTACTACTACTACTACTACTACTACTACTTACTACTAATAATAATAATAATAATAATAATAATAATAATAATAATAATAATAATAATAATAATAATAATAATAATAATACCACCACCACCACCACCACTACCACCACTTTTACTAGCATCCTTGATCGGACAGAATTCTCTAGGCATACGACAGTCCATATTTCCTCCAGAACCAACGCCCCACCAGAACCAACACCCTCCTGAACCAGCCCCCCCCCCCCCCCCCCAGAACCAACTCCCCTCCAGAACCAACCCACCTCCAGAACCAACTCCCCTCCAGAACCAACCCCCTTCCAGAACCAATCCCCCCCTACAGAACCAACCCCTATAAGTTTACCTGTGAATCCAGTCCCGTACAAAACAGCATGAGAAAAAACAGCACCGACCAAAGCTGTGGTAGAGGCAAAGTGTCCAATGCTGTAGGGTAGGCAATGAATACCAGTCCTGGGCCTGGGTGGAGAGAGACAACAAGAGGATGATAATGAGGGTAGTTATGATGATGATGATGATGATGATGATGATGATGATGATGATGATGATGATGGTGATGATGATGATGATGATGATGATGATGATGATGATGATGATGATGCCTTTCAAGTCGTCTGCTAGACGTTTGTTTGTTTTGTTTTTGAGTTTTTTATTTGTGACCCTTCGTCTCAAACGGTAATTAGCAACGGATTGGTTAAGATCTTGAAAATTGAATTTATAGCCAGCTATACCAGACACTTGTATTGAGTACATACGATTTATTGAGGAGAATGATTAACGTATTTTAGAGTGCTAATGCCAACAATTTATATTTTTATTACCAGTTTATCATTAGATTCGGCTTTTAAGCATATGGTTCGTTCCGACATAATACCGTTTTGCGACGATGGGTCACCTTTTGGTTTTTCTGCTTGTTTTATTTTTGTTTGTTTGTTTTTGTGTTTGTTATATTTTTTTTGTTTTTTTTTTTTGTCGTTTGTTTTTTTTTAAATTTATTATTGTTTTTTTTTTTTTTATTGGGTTTTTTTTTTTGTTTTTGTTTTTATGTATTTTGCATATACAGTCTTCTAATATCCATTACTTTCAATAGGCAGATTCTCATTCATTGTGTGAGTTGACTGTAATAATATATTGTGTGAACGGTGTCTGGGCCAAGGATTGTGACACTG
>NC_088371.1:23872812-23905312 GCF_034508935.2 Berghia stephanieae
ATAAATCAAGAAAACCGACCGGAAAATAAAGAAACTATCATTAAATTTTAAAAATTGAGCAATATTTTTTTCAAAATCAATCTACTAGAAAAAATTTTTATTTCTAAACCTATTTTTGTGAAACAAAGATAAATGTTCTCCTTTTTGCAAGCTGATTCAACAATGTGGTTTTCAAATTTATCGTATACGTAATCATTTGGAAGCTCCCGAGAAAGGTATTTTTGTGTAATCTCTTTCACACACACGCGCGCGCACACACACACACACAAACACACACACACACACACACACAAACATATACAAACAATACACAAACAATACACATCCCTGGTCATCTATTGCCTATATTATTAATGTTAATATATACATCTGGGTACAGCTGGGGCGACCATCCCCAACCCAGCGCGTCCACAGGTGGCGGATCGTGGAACGGCCTACAGATCCTGATCTATAGGTTAGCTGTAAAGCCGCGGACCAACTGGCGATAGTCGTGGAGAGTGAGGTTGGGTAGTCTGGCAGCACAGCTACACATACAAAATGCCTCATATACTCTATGAAGGGACTATCAAGGTGAATGGGAGGCGCCTTAAAACCTGCCAAATGCTCCCACTGCCTTGTGGGTTATGACCGGGAGGTCAAAAGGCTATGGAGTAAACCAGATAAAAATCCGTCAGAAGGCAACGGGAAACCACTGACGTATCATCCCAAGATCGTCATGATGTCCGTCCAAGCGAATCTAGTCAACGACGTCAATGGATGTTTTTCGAGCAACTCGATTACAGCCTCGTCCGGTAGAGATAGTCATGCAGGTGAACAGGTGACTCTCGACCGTCATCCAGCTACTGTGCACCACCAAACATTACGAACAGCAACATGGAATGTAAGAAGTCTGTACCAGAAAGGAAAATTAGCAAATGTAGTTATGGAAATGAAGAGATTGAATATCAATGTTTTAGGATTATCAGAAGTTAGATGGAAAGGAGCAGGAGAACTTAATTATGATGGCTGTAAAATTATATACTCAGGAGGAGGAGAACACTAAAGGGGAGTTGGAATTATACTAGATAATAAAACGGCGCGAGCAGTCAAAGGATTCTGGCCCATATCAGACAGAGTAATGGCAATCAAACTACAAGCAAAACCTTTTGATTTTGATATTTTACAAATATACGCCCCAACCACCAGTCACGATGATGAAGAAGTGGAAAATTTCTATCAACAAATAGATAAAGCAATGCATCAGTTTAAGTCTTCAGACATAAAACTCATCATGGGCGATTTTAATGCCAAGGTGGGCCGAGAAAGAATAGAAGATATTGTGGGCCCACATGGTCTGGGAGACAAAAATGACAGAGGTGATCGTCTTATTCAATGGTGCCGTCAACATGATCTGACAATCACAAATACTTGGTCAACAAACCACAATAGAAGGAAGTGGACATGGAAAAGTCCTGGAGATGGAGTGAGAAACCAAATAGATTACATACTCATCAGCAAACGTTTCCGAAACTCGGTTTTGTATGCCAAATCTATGCCGGGGGCTGACTGTAACAGCGATCATATACCTGTGCTATGCCCCATACGAGTTAAATTGAAAATCTGCAAAAGAGCAAAGGCTAAACCTAAATACCAACTAGACATTCTCCGGGAGGAACAGAAGATACAAGAAAAATTTGAACTATCAGTAAGAAACAAGTTTGAAGTGCTTGGAGAACTAACAGATATAGAAGAGAAATATGAGCAGTTTAAAGACAGTGTTGCTGCATCATTAGAAGAAAATGTTCCAACCACACTTAAGTTGCAGAAGAAGAAATGGATTACTCCAGAGATATTAGAACTAATGAATGAGAGAAGAAAGGCCAAAAATCAGGAAGAAAAATACAAGACTCTGAACAGGCAGATAAAAAGAAAATGCAACGAAGCTAAAGAAGACTGGATAAATGAACAATGTCACTATATAATGTCCTGCAAAGAAAAAAATGGCAAATTCTTCCATCAGAAAATCAAAGAAGTGACAAACAAAACTAAATCAGGTGCTAAAAGTGGATGCATCAAAGACAAGCGTGGAAACACCATCATGGACAAAGACTGCATTCTAAACAGATGGTCAGAATATATTGAAGAACTTTTCTTTGATAATCGAGGAGAAATGCCTATGATAAAAGAACTGGAAGGGCCTTCTATAATGAAAGATGAAGTTAGGAACGTCATGAAAAGCATGAAAAATGGAAAAGCTGCAGGACCTGATGCCATAACAATTGAAGCCTTGACTGGCCTGGGTGAATGGGGGATTGAATTCATCACAAACCTTCTAAATCAAGTGTATGACACAGGAAAAATGCCAACTGATATGAAACGATCCATTTTTATAGCACTACCAAAAAAGCCAGGGGCAGTTGATTGTGAACAACACAGAACTATTAGCCTAATGAGCCACCTCACAAAAATTCTTTTGAAGATAATTTTACTAAGAATAAGAAATAAAATACGACCTGAAATTGGGGAGATGCAATTTGGTTTTGTTGAGGACAAGGGTACCAGAAATGGAATATTCACATTATCAATGCTGATGGAAAGATGTATTGAAGTAAATAAAGATCTGTATATGTGTTTCATCGACTATTCAAAAGCCTTTGATAAAGTACAACACGAAAAACTATTCAAAATTCTATCATCCTTGGACATTGATGGTAAAGATTTAAGAATATTACGGAATTTGTACTGGGAACAAGAAGCAGCAATGCGTGTTGACAACGAACTAAGCAGTTTTACACCTATTAGAAGAGGAGTTAGGCAGGGGTGTGTTTTGTCTCCAGATTTATTCAACCTCTATAGTGAAATGATATTAAGAGATATCGAACATAAGAAGGGGGTGTGTATTGGAGGAAAGAATGTAACAAATCTGAGGTATGCAGATGATACGGTTCTACTGGCAGAATCTGAACATGAACTACAAGAATTACTGGATGTTGTAGTCAGGAGTAGTGAAAATATGGGACTGGAACTGAATATATCTAAAACAGAATGTATGACGGTATCTAAAAATAATAACCCACCAGCCTGTGTAATAACAAGCAGAGGACAAACAATACAACAAGTTGAATGTTTCAAATATTTAGGCTTCAATGTAACATCCAATGGAAAATCAGATTGTGAAATAAAGAAAAGAATAGGTATGGCGAAGAATGCATTCAACCAGCTGCATACAATTATGAAAAACAGGAATATTAGCATGAAAACAAAAATCAAAGTCCTGGATTGCTATGTACTGTCTGTGCTGCTATATGGTTGTGAGAGCTGGACCATAAACAAGACCATGGTTAAAAGACTGGAGGCAGTGGAAATGTGGTTTTACAGAAGAATGA
This sequence comes from Berghia stephanieae, assembly GCF_034508935.2. Taxonomy (NCBI): domain Eukaryota; kingdom Metazoa; phylum Mollusca; class Gastropoda; order Nudibranchia; family Aeolidiidae; genus Berghia; species Berghia stephanieae. The sequence goes on from NC_088371.1 coordinate 23,876,178, forward strand.
TGAGGGTGTCATGGATGGAAAGGAAAAGAAATGAAGAAATTTTAGAAATGGCAAACAGAAAAAGATCACTGATAACAAAAATCATCAAACGCCAAATGGAATTTTTAGGACACATTATCCGCCACCCTGGTTTGGAAATACTCGCCTTGACTGGAAAGATGAATGGAAAAAGAATAAGAGGAAGACAAAGAATAACGTATTTGAAAGGGATAAGAACTTGGACAGATGAAGCTGAGAAAGGTGGCGCTGCTTTAATAGAATTGGCAAGAGATAGATCAGCTTGGCGGAAGATGACCTCCGACGTCTGCTTCAGATATGGAACTACATGAGATGAGATGAGAATATATACATCCCATGCTGATTGTCACTACCTCCCCCCCCCCCCCCCCCACACCCCCAACCATTTCCACCATCCAAGTACCAGCGGCCTTTTCTCTTTGATTTTGTATCATGGTCTACCCGAAGCCCAACACCTCGATCGTTTGTGGGTCAACCCCCCCCCCTCCCCCCACCTTCGCCCGTAATCAATTTATAATTTTCTCTCTGTATAGAGCGCCACGTGCACAATTATATACTATTGAATGACACTGACCTTGCCCCTCCCCTAACACAAGCCAACAGCAACCCAATCTATCCTCTATCACGTGACCTTAGATCCGATGCTGCATATCGCTTGAGAGTCTTCACTATCCAGATCTCGTTCTTGGTCACGTGAGAAGGCTATATCCGTTCGGGTTCGGCGTTCGGCGTCTCGTTCGACCCGATTTCGTTAAAAGCCTATTGCCATCCGGAAGTATAACGGACCAACACACAAACTCTGTGTAACCATGAACTTTTATAGTCTGGTTAATACAGTTTAGTGAGAACAACTCACAAACGCGGATGGCAAAAACAATAACAAAGGCCTGAGTGACGTCATCTGCATACTATCTATATAATTTAGTTTATCACCGTAAGCCTGAGTTTTTCAAAAACATCCGTCAACAAATCAAGGTTAACCTATCAAAGCGATGGGGTCATGTCCTCCAGTTGACCTTTCCTCTCAGTCGGTCTCTTGTTTTATCATAGCACAGTGAGTACAACTCACTCGATTTTAGTTGTCGAACCGTACAGGAATCGAACGCGAACGTTGTATCTCGGAATTAAAATTTCTTTCAGTGTCCGACAACAAAGTGAAACAACACACTGAGTTTCTTTGTTATTGTTTTTAGAACACATTTAGATGACCAGTTCTCACTAAATAAATGTTTGAATAGTAATATATTATAAACGTTTTATCCAGGTTTCCAGGTATAAACTTTTTAGGTTTCGCACAGTTTTTTTTTTTGCTGGGATGTTTCATCTGTTTGTTGTGAGTAAATTACAGAAATGTATAGCGTGTATGACCGTAGCCATCGTTAACTTATAGATAGAATGAAGTTGACGTCAATCTGGTCTTTGTTATTGTTATTTGCCATCCGCGTTTATGAGTAATGCTCACTAATCTGTATTAACCAGACTATAAACGTTCATGGATACACACAGTTTTTTGTGTTGGTCCGTTATACTTCCGGATGGCAATGTTATGAGATTCTTAGCCAAGCGCATACTATCTATAGCCTGACACTGACCAAACAATGACGTTAAAATGCCAGTCTTTTGCCACAAAAGAAAACAAATCGTGAGTTGTATTCAATAATTCAACCAATGGGACCACTTGTTTCCACGAGCACTACTAACGACAACTCACTAGGTGGTGCAAAAAAAACAAATAATGACGTCAAAATGCCAGTCTTTTTGGGTTTCAGGGTCAGTCTATAACTTAACGATGGCTTCGCTATGACACACTAATAGGATTCAATAGTCTGATGTCACATCCACCCAGCAACGAGCAGCTAGGTTGTAAACAAAGAAAATCGGTACTTTTTATTCTTCATGATGGCTAGAATTTTTCACATGTCATGTGATCAGAATATATAAAAGTCAAAACATGATCAGATTTATAATATTTTTCTCCTCTTGATACACTTTTATGCTCGTCGGAGAAGTATTTCATAAGGGCGTCCGCCATTGTTTCTATTGTTTAGAACCAGTAACTAAGTTACTATGCGTCATTACGAGAGAAGTGACGTCACGACTGTTGAAGCCAATCAATTGTTCAGGAACAGGAGAGGAATTGAATGCACTCAGTGTACAGCCTTACTACTATTACAATGGACTCCGTGTTCTCTTTACAGACGTATTAACCTAACTATCGATGGTATTATATGAGAATATAAATGTAAAAAGTGGGAATGCTATAGATAGTTCAAAGATGACGTCACTCAGGTCTTTGTTATTGTTTTTTTGCCATCCGCGTTTATGAGTAATGTTCACTGAACTTTATTAACCTGACTATAAATGTTCATGGATACACACAGTTTGTGTGTTGGTCCGTTATACTTCCGGATGGCAATGTTATGAGCTTCTTAGCCAAGCGCATTCTATCTATAGATAGTCGGGGGGAATCCCCTTGTGAGAAATTTACTTAGCAAATATTTTCGGGTTGTTTGTTTTGTTCTTAAGGGCTTTTCGGCGCTTGCAACACATTTGGGTCATATCAGCGCCAGTAAAAAGGAAGACAAAGGGAAAGTAAAAAGTAAAATTACAGTGGGGGTTATCTATATTACACTTCCATGTTCTCGTGGTCATTGGTCACATTGCAAAGTGTGCTCAGAATGACCCACATAGGGAAAAGTGTTCTTATTTTGAGAAATATCGTACGCCACAATTGGTCATTTTGCTCAGCATGACACATGGGTATGTATACAACTTTCATAAACAAAACAGGGTGTTTTGATACATTGAGAAATGAATGTCCAATCGTTGTACAGCAACAAATCACGTGATCGATGACTAGGGTGGAGGAAAACATGAATATCGATCGCTCCCATTAAAGCACCCAAGAAAAGGGAAGACAATGGGGAATTGGTTCAAATAGGAAACAGGTGTAGATTCCAAGAGCACACTATCAAATTACTTACTTTGAGATCACCTAAAAGTCTCATCCAGACACAAGCACAGGTCCCCACTATAAGAGGAATACACTCAAATGTTTACAAATCATAAACAATATGTAAACAAAGCATAATACAGTGCATAACAGAGAGATGATTTACAAGGAAAAAAAAATATCATCTCCCAAAACTAACTACACGTTTGACTGTTTCCCTCTCAGCCCGGGTATCCACCCAGGGCCAAGACAAAACAATCTCATTCCAAGAAAGACAAAGACAGAAAGCATGTTGGAAATCGAGAACACAGAATGTACCTCCCTGCCCACTATGGGAGGTCAGGAACTACTCCCAGTGATTGTCTCAAACAGTGAAAGAATAGAGAGCATTTAAATAGTACTTTACAGCAATGAAAAGAGGCTCAGAGTGCTTTATCATTGATCTCTTACCTGGTGGACAAAGCACATAATACGTTATAGATCTATTTTATTAACTCATTCAATCCTAGAGATTTCTTCTACTTGTCAGAATTGGAAAAAAATATATATTAAAAACGAGCATGTACATAGATAGCTTTATTCAACTTCCATTAACGTGTAAAAACTAAAATCACTAGCTTTGATACTACGTCTATAATTTCTCAGAAAAATGTAATAAATAGGCATGGGGTAAAAGTAAACCCGGGTATACTACGGATATAGTCGATGTTAGGGTTGAAGGAGTTAATATTATAATATATTGAACGAGAAAAGCAGCCCGTTAAGTGCTTATATTATATATCTTTCGGACAAAGACATGGATCGCAATAAAACAGGGGGATCTCCGAATTTTTACGACAGGACGAGGAGAAATGCCTTTCACAAAGAAACAATCCCCGACGAATTGGTCAAACACCCTATAATGGTCGCACAAGACATGTCGAGTACAGTAAATGAATGCTATTCTAGAATTGTGTTCACTGGTGGTTCGACAAATGGATGATGCCAAGTCTGCAAAGATAGATCATCATCAAGCCCTACTGCAACCTCTTCGTGGTGTAGAACGGTAACAGGTCAAGCTGGCCAACTGCAGAGGGCGACAAGAATAGGCAATGGCAAACCATTCTTGTAACTTTGCCGAGTTAACTGCATGAATAAGTCCAAAAGGTTAAACGGTGACAGCGTAAAGGGGAGCATGTTTTCACGGAAGGCTGCTGCCTCGCTCGGTTGGGAGCGTGATGTTCGTCAGGTCACACCGAACCGTCAGCCAGTTACTAGGCGAAATTAAATTAACAAATGTGACAAAACCAAAATTGGGACATGGAATGTCAGGACCTGTGCCCAAAAAGGAAAACTAAACAACATTCTAAAAGAAATAAAACGGCTCCAAATAAATATTCTTGGCCTGGCAGAGATGAGATGGAAAGAGCAGGGAACCATGTCAAAACAAGAAAACAACACGACATATAAGATCATATGGAGTGGTGGAACCTCTTTCCAAAAAGGAGTAGGGATGATCTTAGACCAACAATCAACCAAATTTTACAAAGGGCACGTAGCAATCTCAGACAGAGTTTTGCTGGTTAAGCTAAGAGGACCTGTAGTTGACACCAATATTATTCAAGTTTATGCACCAACAGAAGAGGCGACAGATGCAGATATGACAGAGTTTTACCATTCACTAGACAAAGCAAAACGAATGTGTAACTCACAAGAAGTCCTTATGGTAATGGGGGACCTAAATGCTAAGATTGGCAGAGGCAGAGATGGTGACATAATCGGACCACATGGACTCGGAGACAGAAATGAACGAGGAAACATCTGGGCAGATTGGTGTAGAACAAATAAATTAATGATTTCAAACACCTGGTTTCAACAACACCCAAGAAGAACCTGGACATGGCAATCACCAGGGGACAGAGCAAGGAACCAGATAGACTTTATAGCAGTATCATCAAGATTCAGAAATGGCATATTAAATAGCAAAACCTACCCAGGCGCCGATGTAGACAGTGACCATGTCCCAGTTGTTTGTACAGTAAGGATAAAGTTTAAAGCTATTCAGAGAACAGCTGGTAGAATAAAGAGGGATTACAGGTTATGCAAAGACAATGGCATACAAACAAAAATGAGAGAAGAATTTGAAAATGCACTCATGATACAAAGCCAAAGTGAACCTGATAACGAAAAATGTGAAAAAAAATTGATATATTCCAAAAGTGTGTCAAAGCGACTGCAGAAAAGCATTTACCAATAGCTCAAATAAACAGCAAAAAGGAATGGATGACAAATGAAATTCTAAACCTATTTGAAGAAAGACGAAAATGCAACAGAGGGTCTGCAGAATACCAGACATTGAACAACCACATTAAATCCAAATGCATCGAGGCACACGAGAACTATCTAGACTGGAAATGCTGCGAAATCGAAAGAGAATACAAACCCAACCCCAACAAGCTCACCAAAGAATAAAAGAACTATCAGGGAAAAGGAAAAGCAAAGCAGCAAGAAGTTGTATCCAAAACAAACAAGGGGAACTGCTATTTGAAGAACAACATATAGAAAGCCGATGGGTAGAATACATAGGCGAACTGTACAATGATCCAAATAGAAATGAACCACCACTGAAATTCAAAGAACCATTAAGCGGACCAAACATCACCAAAAGTGAAATTGAACATGCCATGAAACGAATGAGGGATGGTAAAGCAACAGGCCCTGATGAAATATCTGTAGAGGTATTAAAAAGCCTAGGAGATCTAGCAATTGATGAACTTCACATATTATTCAACAATATATACAACACTGGGAAAATTCCAGAAGATCTCTGTAACTCTATTTTCATAGCAATACCAAAGAAAGCAGGTGCAGTCAGATGCGAAAATTTTAGAACTATAAGTTTAGTAAGCCACATCAACAAAATACTGTTGCGTATAATTATCAACAGGCTAAGGAATAAGATTAACCCCGAAATCACAGAAGAACAATATGGATTCCAACCTGACAGAGGGACAAGGAACGCAATATACCTCCTCCGTGTTTTAAGTGAAAGAGCTATACAGGTTCAGACCCCACTATACCTCTGTTTTGTCGACTACAAAAAAGCTTTTGATAGAGTACGCCACGAAGAAATACTAAAACAACTGCACTCCATTGGCGCTGATGAGAAAGACCTCAGACTCATGCAAACATTATACTACACCCAGCAGGCATCTATCAGAATCGGAAACTCTACAGGAAATTCCATTCCTATTAAGAAAGGAGTCCGTCAAGGGTGTGTTGCCTCACCAGATCTGTCTAATCTATACCAAGAAACAATCATGAGGGGCATAACTAATATGGAGGGAATAAAAGTAGGAGGTCACAACATAAATAATATAAGATACGCAGACGATACGGTACTCATTGCAACATCAGAAATCCAACTTCAAAAGATTGTTGACAAAGTGGTAGTAGATAGTGAAGCCAAGGGAATGGAAGTGAATATCACCAAAACGGAATGCATGGTAATACAGAAAAACCCCGAAAACAACAACACCTGCAATATAACGATTCACGGCGAGCAACTTACCAACGTAGAAAGTTTTAAATACCTAGGTTCAATAGTGACAACAGATGGAAGATGTAACCGAGACATACGAGCAAGAATAACTCAAGCCAAACAGGCCTTCATGGACCTGGGAAACATTTTGAAAAACAAACAGATGTCGTTCGGGATTAGATTCCGAGTCTTGAAGTGCTACGTGTGGCCAATCTTGTTATACGGATGCGAAAGCTGGACTACAAATGCAGAAACACAAAAGAACATTGAAGCTTTTGAAATGTGGTGCTTGAGAAGGATGCAGAGAATATCGTATACCGCACACAAAACGAACGAAGAAGTGCTAAAACAAACATACCAACAAAGGAAACTAATGCCCTTAATAGCGGATCGACAACTCTCCTTTTTCGGACATATAGTAAGGAAAGATAAGAATGAATACCTGGCAAGTTGTGGAAAAATACCTGGTAAACGCGCCGGGGGAGACAAAGAAAAACACTCATAGACCAACTGAAGGGCTTCACCAACCTAAGAATCCAAGAGCTGTTTGAAAAAGCGAGAGACAGGGAGGAATGGAGAGAGATAATTCATGCAGTATCCAAAGCCTGGACCAGGCATGGAACCTAGAAGAAGAAGAAGAAGAAGTTCACTGGTGGGGGGGGGGGGGGCGCTTAGAATGTAATAAACTTAAGCTTTTATGTAGACCAATATCCACTAAACGTGCTCAAAGCGCTTTACAAGATGTCCATGACCAACAGCAACACGTAACATGTAGAACGAAACATGACGCCATTACAATTTTACTGACATAGACAACGCTGTTAAAGGCCAGGTACTCATTTTACACCTGAGTCCGGTGAGAAAATATGAGTAAAGAGCCTTTTCCAACTTAACTATGCGCCGAGCGAGGTTCGAACCCAGGACCTTCCGATCCGAAAGCGAGTGTCATACCAGTAGACCACATAGCCTATAATGTGACATATCACTAAATCTTTAGCGCCAAACAGATTCCATGTGTTTTGTTGACAGGATAACCTTTCAAATGAACAGCAGTTTTGAAATACAAGAGATGCATTATCAAAATTAGGTAATCATTGATTTGATCTCTCCACTCTGTTTTCCTGATTGCGTGCCATCTGTTTAAAAGTATTGCGAATAGAGATGCATATACGAGATGGAAGTCAGTTGGACGAATTCAATCCCTCGGGGGGGGGGGGGGGGCGACATAAACTCCTCTAAACTAGGTGAGAAGTTGCCAGACTTTTCCACCATTAAGAGGAGACACTGGGTGGTAACGAATCGGCTTCGGTCGAGAACCTGCCTCACGACAAAATCGCTTCATCAGTGGGAACTTTCCACTTGTCCAACATGTAGCCGATGTGGGATGGAACCCGAAATCGCAGAGCATCTAGTTGAACGGTGTGTTATGACGAAGCTTCCGGGTGGGTTTGCGACGGTGCACGAGTGCGGTGAAGAATTTGCTGATTGGGTCGATCGTCATAACATAATAGTATGAGCACCATTAGAAGCTGCTGCCTTATATCATCGAAAGTATTCCGCGCTTCGCCTCTCAGGAGAAATACTTGTAAATTTTCCTCATTGTGACAAATCTGCACGTTTAATCCATTTTGTTTTAGTTTTTTTTAATGAATGTAGAAATAAAAACAGAGAGGTCACGCCTCTGTCTTTCAATTATTAATTTCGGCAAATGTTTATGTCAAATATGTAAAAGTTTATAATTTTCTGTGCCATTTTGAACCCAGGATGACAATGTCAGTGAGTAGTGCACACGATTCTCGTGAGAAGAAAACCCATGGACAACCCTGTGGGGATTTCAGTGATCGTAATCACAACATAATAGGATTCAATAGTCGTAACGTCACTTCCTTCCTAATGACGCATGGTAACTTAGCAACACTGGCTCTAAACTATCGGAACAATGGCGGACGCCCGTATGAATATTTCTCCGGCGAGCATAAAGGGTATCCAGAGGGAAAAAAGACACATACATTTGATCATGTTTTGACTTTTACACATTCTGATCACAAGGCATATGAAAAGTTCTAGCCAGCATGAAAAATAAAAAGGAATGATTTTCTTTGTTTAGAACCAAGATGGCCGCCGTTGCCGGGAGGCGTGACATCAGACTATTGAATCGTATTCACTGTGAAAATATTATTACGGTAAACCATCCAAATGTTCACTCATTCCAGACCCTTCACTGTCATATTATACCATAAAGAAGAAAAAGCCCAAAGTGGTTCTGTAACCGATGCAAAAACAAATCGGCTTAATGTCACTAACAATTCTAGTGTTCGAGCCAATTATCATTAAAATCCGTCAGAGGGTTGTGAAGATATCCACGTCAACGCGTGCACACGGCTTGTGGAACGAACGGACTATAGATAGTTTGCAGATGACGTCACTCAGGCCTTTGTTATTGTTTTTGCCATCCGCGTTTGTGAGTTGTTCTCACTAAACTGTATTAACCAGACTATAAAAGTTCATGGTTACACATGGTTTGTGTGTTGGTCCGTTATACTTCCGGATGGCAATGTTGTGAACTCCTTGGCCAAGCGCATTCTATCTATACTTCCGGATGGCAATGTTGTGAACTCCTTGGCCAGCGCATTCTATCTATAGATAGTTCGAAGATGACGTCCTCAGGCCTTTGTTATTGTTTTTGCCATCCGCGTTTGTGAGTTGTTCTCACTAAACTGTATTAACCAGACTATAAAAGTTCATGGTTAAACAGAGTGTGTGTGTTGGTCGGTTATACTTCCGGGTGGCAATGTTGTGAACTCCTTGGCCAAGGACGACGACGATGATGATGATGATGATGATGATGATGATGATGATGATGATGATGATGATGATGATGATGATCATAATAATAATAATAATAATAATAACAACAACAACAGCAACGACAACGACGACAACATCAAACCCATCATCCTTACCTTTAAACAGCGGACAGACAATCCAAACTCTCCCTGGACCTCGACTCGAATACTGACAATACAAAATCTCCAGGAAGCCAATGGGAATTCCCAGAATCAACATGCACACACAGAAGGGAATCAGAAAGGCACCTTAAAAGGGAAGATAAACGAATAGGATGAGTCCTTGATATAGCGCACTATCCATTTCATTCCCCTAAAGGGTTCGTTTAAGATTTCCAATAATATTTCTTACAGTGAATGACTTAATCAGTTGGTTGGTGAAAAGGTTTGAACTGAGATATTGCCAAGTTTAGCTAGAAGCTCAATTTTGATGAAAAATGAGTTCTTGTCATAAATTATTAAATCAACCCTTTTTGTACATCTTCGTGAAATATCAATGCTTAATTTCACTTCTATTTTTTTTAACAGCTAGTCAAGTTGAAAAAGTATGAAATTTGAGAAAAGTTGCTGGATACCTTTCCCATACATCTGACCATAACTTCATGAAAAATCAACTGATTTACTTCAAATAATAATTAAAATGCTCCAAAATGTTCAACTTCCGACTGATTATGTCATGCACTGACACATATTGTTGTGCTGACGAAGGGTTTGTACACGAAACGTCTATTGTCTGTATTGTTCCCATCCGAAGCCTCTCCATCATCACTCTTTCGTGTGTATTTTCACGATCCCAGGCTTCAGGCAGCCCTTACCACTAGAGCTCTCTACTTCTCCATTTCATGTACATGTGTGGCTATGTGGTCTTGTGGTAAGACACTCGCTTTCGGATCGGATGGTCCTGGGTTCGAGCCTCGCTCGGTGCATAATTGCACTTTATTTACTTACATTCTTTCACCGTACTCAGGTGTGAAATTAGTACCTAGCCGTTAACAGCGTTGTCTCTGTACGAGAAAAATTTTACTATCGCCTGTGTTACGCGTTGCTGTTGGCTGGGGGCCCTTTGTAAAGCGCTTTGAGCACGTTTAGTGGATATCAGGTCGTCCAGCAACGAGCAGCTTGGTTCTAAACAAAGAAAATCGGTAGTTTTTAATCTTCATGCTTGCTAGAACTTTTACGCATGTCATGTGATCAAAATATAAAAAAGTCAAAACATGATCAGAATTATAATGTTTTTCTCCTCTGGATACACTTTTATGCTCGTCGGAGAATTATTTCATAAGAGCGTCCGCCACTGCTCCGATAGTTTAGAGCCAGTTAATAAGTTACTATGCGTCATTACGAGGGAAGTGACGTCACGCATGTTGAAACTTATTCCAAGCTTACTGTGAGTTCTCTGGAAAAACTCGTGTTTAAAAATTTGCCCAGAAAACTCGCCCTTCAAATATCAATCGAAATAAAGAAAAGAAAAAAAACCCCAAAGAACTTGAGCTTTTATATAGAGCAAAAACGTGCAAAAACTAAACGTGCTCAAAGCGTTTTACAAGGAGTGCCTAGCCAACAGGAACACTTAACATGTAGAACGAGCCATGACGCCTGTTAGGCGATATTACAATGTTAATGTAGGGATAGAGACAAAACTGTTAAGGGCCATGTCCTCATTGTAGACCTGAGTCGGTGAGATAATGTGAGTAAAGAGTCTTTTCCAAGGAGTCAACTATGCGCCCAGGACCTTCCGATCCGAAAGCGAGTGTCATACAACAAGAATACAACAAGACTACATTATAGCCGCACATAAAGGACCTTCATCTTGGCAAAAACTCTCAAACCTGGGAATTCCATTTTTCCCATAGTAAGGCAATTAACTGGATAGCATGCACAACGAGACATCAGCCCTGTAAGATTATATTACCTTGGGCGAGGGGGGGGGGGAGTGGTTAGGTACATAGGCCATATTCTCATTTTACACCTGATTGCGGTGAGAGAATGTGAGAAAAGCACATTTTTCAAGTACTCAACTTTGCGAGACTCGAACCGAGGACCTTCCGGTTCACAAGACCATAAAGAGCGATTTTAGAATAAAATTTTGGTGATGATGATGATGATGATGATGATGATGATGATGATGATAATGATGTGATGATAATGATGATGATAATCATAATAATAATGTTGACGATTACGCCGACGATAATGATGCTCACCCCCTCCATTTCTATAACACACATAAGGAAACCTCCAGATATTGCCAAGACCAACGAGTGATCCAACAGCCGAGAATAGAAACTGGAGCCAAGAGCCCCACTCCTCACGTTGTACCATCTCAATGAATTTTTAAGGCCGATTTCTTACAGGAAATTAAGGTAAACAAAAGAAAGCACGATATAAAAATCTGAAAAAGATGTATAATAATAATAAAATTAATAATAATAATAATAATAATAATAATAATAATAATTATTATTATTATTATTATATTATTATTATTATTATTATTATTATTATTATTATTATTATTATTATTATTATTATTATTATCAACATTATTATTATTATTATTATTATTATTATTATTATTATTCCTAAATAATTTTCTTGACATGTTAATTTCCTCTCACAAAATAAACGTATACAATTTTTCCGAATCTCCAGGATTAACAAAAGTTCTATTTCTAAGTATAGGTCTCTGGGAATAGCACTAGGATGTCTCAACCAACCCAAGGAACAGTATTGACAGAAGAGATTATACTGATCAATACCCTCATGTACCACAGACGTATGTCGTAAAGGCATTTACACAAACATGCACGTTCAGCTGGTGACGATGAAAACAAAGAGGTTTCGCGCGGTGCGTAAAACATGCAATGGCGGTGTATGTAGGCGAGATTTGTGTCAATAGCGGGCAGAAATCACTCGCTCGTTTAATAATGATCTTCTTCTTCTTCTTCTTCTTCTTCTTCTTCTTCTTCTTCTTCTTCTTCTTCTTCTTCTTCTTCTTCTTCTTCTTCTTCTTCTTCTCCTCCTCCTCCTCCTCCTCTTCTTCTTTCTTCTTCTTCTTCTTCTTCTTCTTCTTCTTCTTCTTCTTCTTCTTCTTCTTCTTCTTCTTCTTCTTTTCTTCTTCTTCTTCTTCTTCTTCTTCTTCTTCTTCTTCTTCTTCTTCTTCTTCTTCTTCTTCTTCTTCTTCTTCTTCTTCTTCTTCTTCTTCTTCTTCTTCTTCTTCTTCTTCTTCTTCTTCTTCTTCTTCTTCTTCTTCTTCTTCTTCTTCTTCTTCTTCTTCTTCTTCTTCTTCTTCTTCTTCTTCTTCTTCTTCTTCTTCTTCTTCTTCTTCTTCTTCTTCTTCTTCTTCTTCTTCTTTCTTCTTCTTCTTCTTCTTCTTCTTCTTCTTCTTCTTCTTCTTCTTCTTCTTCTTCTTCTTCTTCTTCTTCTTCTTCTTCTTCTTCTTCTTCTTCTTCTTCTTCTCTTCTTCTTCTTCTTCTTCTTCTTCTTCTTCTTCTTCTTCTTCTTCTTCTTCTTCTTCTTCTTCTTCTTTTTCTTCTTCTTCTTCTTCTTCTTCTTCTTCTTCTTCTTCTTCTTCTTCTTCTTCTCTTCTTCTTCTTCTCTCCTTCCTCCTCCCTCCTCTCCTCCCTTCCTCCTCCTTCTCTTCCTCCTTCTCTTCTTCTTCTTCCTCCTCCTCCTCCTCTTCCTCCTCCTCCTTTTTCTTTTTCTTCTTCATCGCCAAATGTCATGTGCCCCACGAATCGCCAGGTGAGTCTTTATAATAAAATTACAATGACGTGTCAAAAAAAATTTTATTCTCTATTGTCTTCTGGCACTTTTCTATTCACTTCATATCTTGTTGTTACCAACATAAGTGCCTGCTCCACTCACTTTTCTGAATTAAAAATTCACCCCATACACCGGAGCATACTCAATGTCTCAATCGTTTCTATGTTATATGTTTGTGTTGAGAATATTGGCTATTAAGCTTAACTGCTGGTCAAAATTATTCGCGATGGTGGTGTACGAACGAATCGGCGGTCTCAAGAAGTGGGTGAGAGAGGGATCTAGTAATGACTTTGAGTTTGAAACGAATATTTTTGTGTTCGTGGATAGCTCACACGGTAGAGCCACGCTCTCACCTGCCAGGCGGAGTTGTCGTACCAATAAGGTCGCAGGTTCAAACCCCACCACCGCCGCGGAAAAAAAAAAAAAAAAAAAAAAATTTATTCTCTATTGTCTTCTGGCACTTTTCTATTCACTTCATATCTTGTTGTTACCAACATAAGTGCCTGCTCCACTCACTTTTCTGAATTAAAAATTCACCCCATACACCGGAGCATACTCAATGTCTCAATCGTTTCTATGTTATATGTTTGTGTTGAGAATATTGGCTATTAAGCTTAACTGCTGGTCAAAATTATTCGCGATGGTGGTGTACGAACGAATCGGCGGTCTCAAGAAGTGGGTGAGAGAGGGATCTAGTAATGACTTTGAGTTTGAAACGAATATTTTTGTGTTCGTGGATAGCTCACACGGTAGAGCCACGCTCTCACCTGCCAGGCGGAGTTGTCGTACCAATAAGGTCGCAGGTTCAAACCCCACCACCGCCGCGAAAAAAAAAAAAAAAAATTTTATTCTCTATTGTCTTCTGGCACTTTTCTATTCACTTCATATCTTGTTGTTACCAACATAAGTGCCTGCTCCACTCACTTTTCTGAATTAAAAATTCACCCCATACACCGGAGCATACTCAATGTCTCAATCGTTTCTATGTTATATGTTTGTGTTGAGAATATTGGCTATTAAGCTTAACTGCTGGTCAAAATTATTCGCGATGGTGGTGTACGAACGAATCGGCGGTCTCAAGAAGTGGTGAGAGAGGGATCTAGTAATGACTTTGAGTTTGAAACGAATATTTTTGTGTTCGTGGATAGCTCACACGGTAGAGCCACGCTCTCACCTGCCAGGCGGAGTTGTCGTACCAATAAGGTCGCAGGTTCAAACCCCACCACCGCCGCGAAAAAAGAAAAAAAAAATTTTATTCTCTATTGTCTTCTGGCACTTTTCTATTCACTTCATATCTTGTTGTTAATGACGTGTCACGGAATGTTAGCACATTGATTTTTTTGAAAGCATTTCCTTTTATTGATAGTATGCGTTTGGTTAAGAAGCTCACAACATTGCCATCCGGAAGCATAACGGACCAACATACAAAATTGGATTCAATAGTCTGATGTCACGCGCCCGGCAACGGCGGCCATCTTGGTTCTAAACAAAGAAAATCATTACTTTTTATTCTTCATGCTGGCTAGAACTTTTCATTCCCTTTTCATATGCCTTGTGATAAGAATGTGTAAAAGTCAATACATGATCAAATTGATGGGGTTTTTAATTCTGGATACGCGTTTAAGCTCGCCGGGGAAATATTTCATACGGCGTCAGCCATTGTTCCGATAGTTTAGAGCCAGTGTTACTAAGTTACCATACGTCATTAGGAAGGAAGTGACAGTACGACTGTTGAAGACTATTGTGTGTAACCTTTAATGTTTATAGTCTGGTTAACTCTCTCCTTACCAGCTATTTTTAGAATTTCCCCCGAAAATTCACTCCAAACCTTCTTAAGAATAGAATTTTCTTACTCAAACAAAAAGTAATAAGTGAGCTCTATAGATAGTATGCAGATGACGTCACTCGGGTCTTTGTTATTGTTTTTGCCATCCGCGTTTGTGAGTTGTTCTCACTAAACTGTATTAACCAGACTATAAAAGTTCATGGTTACACAGAGTTTGTGTGTTGGTCCGTTATACTTCCGGATGGCAATGTTGTGAACTCCTTGGCCAAGCGCATTCTATCTATAGCACATTTTTTAGTGTCTAGAGTGTAATCAAAGCATTTCTTTAAATTTTGTAATGTACAAGAGAAATCAGAATGAGAAAATTTCTGTTGCATCGTAACGAATGTGACGATTTTCCTATGGGTGGTAAGGAGAGGGTTGATACAGTTGAGTGAGAATTACTCATGAACGTGGATGGCAAAAAGCAATAACAAAGACCTGAGTGACGTCAACTTCGATCTATTTATCGCCAAAAGGGTACTAAAACAACTATAAATGACAAGGGTTTTGTACTAACAATATTAGTAACAAATATAATTGGATTCAATAGTCTGGTGTCACGTCGCCCAGCAACGCGGCCATCGTGGTTCTAAACAAAGAAAATCAGTACTTTTTATTCTTCTTGCTGGCTAGAACTTTTCATATGTCTTGTGATTAGAATGTGTAAAAGTAAAAAAAAAACATGATCAGATTTATAATGCCCCCCCCCCCCCCCTCCCCGCTTCTGGATACGTTTTTATGCTCGTCGGAGAAATAATTCATGAGGGCGTCCGCCATTGTTCCGATAGTTTAGAGCCAGTTGCTAAGTTACCATGCGTCATTACGAGGGAAGTTACGTTTCGACTGTTGAAGCGTATTAACGAAAAAAAAAAAAAAAAAAAAAAAGAATAGGGTCTTATAGGGGACATAATTCATAACAAACTAATCAATGAAAATATTATACGATTATCCTCCTTGGATCATTCACACAATAATTCTATTAAATTGTGTAATATGTTGTGTGACACTCCTAACCTGCAGACGTTGTGAATGTGCTGTCGTTAAATTTGATATTTTCACTGTGTTGTCGTTGTATTTTTAATTAGATTTTATATATCAATCAACTTTGGTGTTTTATAATGTTCAAATGTTTAAAAGTTTATTTTTAGACAATTGCCAATATAACTCATACATGAATGTATTATTTCTAATCAACAAATCAAGTAAGTAAAATCAATAATAAAGCAAAGCAAACAATAATAATAATATTAACATATATACATGTATTTGACCCAGATATTTTATAATATTCATGAAAAAAAATGCCAATTTATTTAACATTTTTAGATAAATATTCCTAAACTTCCGAAATTTCTATTCATCTCGGTGCATCTATATTTAGATTTTATGAAATTGATTCACTGTGCAACATAACATTTTTACGATATCATTTTTTGTCTACCTTTGTGAGCACTATTCGAACTTGACGAAATTTTACCTGTTGTTTGTACCGTAGCCATCGTTATGTTATAGCCTGATACTGAAATCCAAAAGGACTGGCAGTTTGACGTCATTATTTGGTTTTTGCACCGCCCAGTGAGTTGTCGTTAGTAGAGCTCATGGAAACAAGTTATTTCATTGGTTGAACTATTGAATACAACTCACGATTTGTTTTCTTTTTTTGGCAAAAGACTGGCATTATGACGTCGTTTTTTGGTCAGTGTCAGGCCATAACTTTACGAAGGCCGCGCTTGCACACAACAGATTGTACATATTGAAATCTCAATTTTTTTTACTAGGTCTTATTTTAAAACATCACAGAGTGTTGGAGGCAGCTTCACATAATATAGACATGAAGATTGAGCTTAAATTGAGCTTTTATATAGCGCAATATCCACTAAACGTGCCCAAAGCGCTTATCCCTGGCCAACAGCAACATTTAACATGTAGGACGGGAAATGACAACTGTTAGGCGATAATACATTTTTTTCGGACAGAGACAACGCTGTTAACGGCCAGGTACTCATTTTACACCTGAGTACGGTGAGAGAATGTGAGTAAAGAGTCTTTTCAAAGGACTTAACTATAAGCCGATCGGGATTCGAACTCAGGACGTTCCGATCAGAAAGTAAGCGTCATACCACTAGACCACATGCCGCACAAGATTGAATGTCAGAATAAAGACACAGCAAAACAACTTGGGATGATGGTAAAGGAAATTAAAATTTTAGAATAATTACGCCCGTCCGCCACGATATCATAAGATCCCATCGCCCAGACATATGGGGTAAATAACCTTGCTCAAGGAAAAAAACGAAAGTGCCTCAAGCGAGGCTTGAACCCGGGAGCTTCCGGGTCACAGTGCAATACCTTAACCACTCGGCTACTTCGTAACGAAGTATGGGAGAAATTGTCAACGTGGGCAACAATCAAAAGAAAAGTTGGAATGTGAACAAACATGCTTAGCTTTCCGTGAAAAAGAAGAAGATGCAATCAGATTCAGAGAAATTATATGAACAATAAAAAACATACCGTCAAATGGGGTAACTTTGCCTTAAAGGTTAACTTTGCCTTTAGGGGTAACTTTGCCTTTAGGGGTAACTTTGCCTGTAGGTGTAACTTTGCCTTTAGGGGTAACTTTGCCTGTAGGTGTAACTTTGCCTCAAGAGGTAACTTTGTCTCAAGGGGTAACTTTGTCTCAAGGGGTAATTTTGCCTCAAGGGGTAACTTTGTCTTTCGGGGTAACTTTGCCTTTAGGGGTAACTTTGCCTGTAGGTGTAACTTTGCCTCAAGGGGTAACTTTGCCTTTAGGGGTAACTTTGCCTGTAGGTGTAACTTTGCCTTTAGGGGTAACTTTGCCTGTAGGTGTAACTTTGCCTCAAGAGGTAACTTTGTCTCAAGGGGTAACTTTGTCTCAAGGGGTAATTTTGCCTCAAGGGGTAACTTTGTCTTTCGGGGTAACTTTGCCTTTAGGGGTAACTTTGCCTGTAGGTGTAACTTTGCCTCAAGGGGTAACTTTGCCTCAAGGGGTAACTTTGTCTCAAGGGGTAATTTTGCCTCGAGGGGTAACTTTGCCTCAAGGGGTAACTTTGTCTTTAGGGGTAACTTTGCCTCAAGGGGTAACTTTGCCTCAAGGGGTAACTTTGCCTCAAGGGGTAACTTTGCCTCAAGGGTACCTTTGCCTCAAGGGGTAACTTTGCCTTAAGGGGTAACTTTGGCCAACAGCAACATTTAACATGTAGGACGGGACATGACACCCGTTAGGCGATATCACAATTTTTCGAACAAAGACAACGCTGTTATCTCATTGTACACCTGAGTACGGTGAGAGAATGTGAGTAAAGAGCCTTTTCCAAGGACTCAACTATGCGCCGAGCAGGAGGCACGAACCCAGGACCTTCCGACCCGAAAGCGAGTGTCATACCACTAGACCACATCTCAGCTTTGTTGTTTTAGTTATTATCCTGGTTAAATGACTTAATATTTTATCAAAGGAAAAAATTACCACAAAACTAATCATATTCTAATTGGTCCAAAATCAAAGATTGCAAAGTTTCCCCTTAACCCTCTCCTTACCAACTACAGGAAAATCGTCACATTCGTTACGATACAACCAACATTTTTCTTATTCAAATGTCTTTTGTACATCATAAATTTAAAGAAAATGAACAGTGTGTTGTAGAGTATGTTTTGCTAAAGAAATTTTTCATCGGAAGAACTTACTGCTATTGTTTTTAAGTGATAAAAAATATATTTTTGCGTTTGTTGGGTTTGAAGTTTTGGGGAAAATCCTGAAAATGGCTGGTAAGGAGAGAGTTAAGGTAAAGTTATACCAGTTGAGGGCACAATTTCTTTTGATCTCATACCAGGAACTTACACTTAGATCAGGCCCTGTCGCCACTAGTTTAGATCCAGCTCTTGACCAGCCGAGAATTACACCACCAGCCTGTCACATTACATCAGATCATTTATAGATAGTTCGAAGATGACGTCACTCAGGTCTTTGTTATTGTGTTTTGCCATCCGCGTTTGTGAGTGATTCTCATTAAACTGTATTAACCAGACTATAAACGTTTAAGATTACACACAGTTTTGTGTGTTGGTCCGTTATACTTCCGACACAAAACTGTGTGTATCCATCAACGTTTATAGTCGGGTTAAAACAGTTCAGTGAGCATTACTCATAAACGCGGATGGCAAAAAAAACAATAACAAAGACCTGAGTGACGTCATCTTCGAACTATCTATAGGCAATCACTGCCACAAATATCTTAACCCAAAAATTTACAAAAAACTTAACACATTCAGTGCAGTAAATATCACAAATTCCCGCGTTATCACGTGATCCCGTGCATACTTAACTCACTCAATCCTAGAGATTTTTGCTACTTTTCAAAATTGTAAAAAATAAAGTATTAAAAATGAGCATGTACATAGTTTT
This sequence comes from Berghia stephanieae, assembly GCF_034508935.2. Lineage (NCBI taxonomy): Eukaryota > Metazoa > Mollusca > Gastropoda > Nudibranchia > Aeolidiidae > Berghia > Berghia stephanieae. Next base: position 23,895,528 of record NC_088371.1, read on the forward strand.
ATTCGACTGTCATTAATATGCAAAAAACAGAAATCATTAGTCTTTATACTACGCAATAATTTGTCTCAGAAACATGTAATAAATAGGCATGGGGTAAAAGTAGCCCCGGGTAAACTACGGATATAGTCGGTGTTAGGGTTGAGTGAGTTAATGTCCACACTCACACAATAGAGCTTTCTTTCAATCTATTCAATGAGTCATTGATACAGCAGGTACACACAGTGCCATCTCACATTGTGCTAAACACATTGACCAAAACACTATTTATCGATCTATCCAGGCTAAAATAGACACATACATGACAGAATACAGACGACATTTCCCCTGGACAATTGTTGCAAAGCAACACATACTATAATACCATTGGCGACCATTTAATGTATAGATAGTATGCGCTTGGCTAAGAAGATCACAACAGTGCCATCCGGAAAGATAATGGACCAACACACAAAACTATGTGTAACCTTAAACGGTTATATTCTGGTTAATACGCTTTTGTAAGAATTATTCATAAACGCAGATGGCAAAAAAAAAAACAATAACAAAGACCATAGTGACGTCATCTTCGTTCTATCTATACAACAGTCCTTGGACTATTGGGAGAGCAAAGAACTGAAAATGAAAGCAATCACCAATCTATAGATAAACGAATTTGACGTCACTCAGGTCTTTGTTATTGTTTCTTGCAATCCGCGTTTATGAGTAATTATCACTAAACTGTGTTGTATTAACCAGAATACAAACGTTCAAGGTTACACATAGTTTGTGTGTTGATCCGTTTTACTTCCGGATGCCAATGTTTTCAGTTTTTAGCCAAGCGCATACTATCTATAGATAGAATGCGCTTGGCCAAGGAGTTCACAACATTGCCATCCGGAAGTATAACGGACCAACACACAAACTCTGTGTAACCATGAACTTTTATAGTCTGGTTAATACAGTTTAGTGAGAACAACTCACAAACGCGGATGGCAAAAACAATAACAAAGGCCTGAGTGACGTCATCTGCATACTATCTATAGATAATGTGCGCTTGGCTAAGAAGCTCACAACATTGCCATCCGGAAGCATAACGGATATAGTCTGGTTAATACAGTTTAGTAAAAATTACTCATATACGCGGCTGGCAAAAAAAAAAAAAAAATACAGAAAAAAAAAACAATAACAAAGACCCAAGTGACGTCAACTTCCTTCTTTCGATAGTGCAACTTCAGTGAAAGGGCGCATGCGGCATTGTAAACGAGATTGAAAACGTCACTTTATTCTATATAGTCACCCCATACAAGTCTCACCAGTTTTACGCAGACAAGTGACCAGTTGACTTTTTGACCAATCAAAACATGACATTTTGACATACCTTCACACGTGCACGGACAAACATGGTTGGTTGTTTAGAAACAATAAAATGAATGAAATCGAAATTTCTCTGATCATTGTTATTGTTTTTATACCATTAAATTGGTGAATAGTTATCACACGATTTTCTCGATCATATTATAGATAGTTCGAAGATGACTTCACTCAGGTCTTTGTTATTGTTTTTTGCCATCCGCGTTTATGAGTAATGCTCACTGACCTGTATTAACCTGACTATAAACGTTCATGGATACACACAGTTTTGTGTGTTGGTACGTTATACTTCCGGATGGCAATGTTATGAGCTTCTTAGCCAAGCGCATACTATCTATAGACGTTTGAATTTACACACAGTTTTCTTTGTTAATTCTATCAATCAAGCGGTAGAACAGTGGGTATTTTACATTGACACATATCTAGATACCATCGACTGTAAATCCTGTGTAGTTTGCTCTGTCAACCAATGGGCATGATCTATATTAACTTTCCATGTGCTCGAGGTCATTGGTCACATTGCAAAATGTGCTCAAAGTGACCCACTAAGTGAAAAGCGTTCACAGCTTTTTAAAATCTCTAACATCACGATCATTTGGTCATTTGATTCAGCTTGACACTTGGGTGTGTTTAAACTTTATAACTTGTGTAAACAAAGCAGCGTGTTTACATTTGTTAAGAAATATCCAATAGATAGAATGCGCTTGGCCAAGGAGTTCACAACATTGCCATCCGGAAGTATAACGGACCAACACACAAACTCTGTGTAACCATGAATTTTTATAGTCTGGTTAATACAGTTTAGTGAGAACAACTCACAAACGCGGATGGCAAAAACAATAACAAAGGCCTGAGTGACGTCATCTGCATACTATCTATAGGTGTACAGTAACAATTTATGTGATTGATGACCTGGTTGGACGAAAACATAAATTTAGATCGCTCCCATTACTGTCATTTTTTACATTATGACGACTGTCCGAGAGGCGGCGTTATCTAAGTGTCTATTCAATTCATCATAATGTAAACAATGGCAGCGATTAGTAAACACATGTTTTACTATCAATCGTATGTATCTAAGTAAAATAGCCACTGTTCTACCGCTTGATCGATAGTACATAGAAAACTGCGTGGAAACTAAAACGTTTATAGATAGTATGCAGATGACGTCACTCAGTCCTTTGTTATTGTTTTTGCCATCTGCGTTTGTGAGTTGTTCTCACTAAACTGTATTAACCAGACTATAAAAGTTCATGGTTACACAGAGTTTGTGTGTTGGTCCGTTATACTTCCGGATGGCAATGTTGTGAACTCCTTAGCCAAGCGCATTCTATCTATAATATGATCGAGAAAATCATGTGATAACTAGTCACCCTTTTGGCGGTATAAAAAAGAATAACAATGATCAGAGAGAGGTCGATATCATTGACGTTATTATCTATAGATAGAATGCGCTTGGCCAAGGAGTTCACAACATTGCCATCCGGAAGTATAACGGACCAACACACAAACTCTGTGTAACCATGAACTTTTATAGTCTGGTTAATACAGTTTAGTGAGAACAACTCACAAACGCGGATGGCAAAAACAATAACAAAGGCCTGAGTGACGTCATCTGCATACTATCTATAGATATAATGTTGTTGACGTCATTCTCACAAAAGTCTATAGATAGTTCGAAGATGACGTCACTCTGGTCTTTGTTATTGTTTTTTTTTTTTTTTTTTTTTTTTTTTTTTTTTTTTTTTGTCATCCGCGTTTATGAGTAATTCTCACTAAAGTCTAAACCAGACTATAAACGTTTAAGGTTACACATAGTTATGTGTGTTGGTCTGTTATACTTCAGGGTGGCAATGTTATGAGCTTCTTAGCCAAGCGCATACAATCTATAGTTTGGTCGAGTAAATCGTGTGATAACTAGTCACCCATTTGGCAGTTTTAAAACAATAACAATGATCAGAGAGAGGTTGATTTCATTCACGTTGTTGTTTATAAACAACCATGTTGCCCGTGTGGTGTCCGGGGTCCCTCAACTGAGAGGGCCAAGAATAGCCCAACGCCAAGCCAGCGTGTCGTAAAAGGCGACTAATGGTGTGTGATTCCCCCATCTTTGAGTCACCTGGTCCTCCAGGTTGGGGGTTGGCAAAGGGTTAACACCCCTTTCCGTTAAACTCAAACCGTTACAGAAACACAGACAGACAAACCAAATCCTTTTTTTAGCTTGGGCGACCGAAGAGTTTCTGGAATTATACAGAGAAGTGGTAAGACCTGGAATGAGATAAAAAAAAGTTGGCTCAGGATAGAGAAGGGTGGAAACTGTTTGTCTGTGGCCTATACCCTGACACAGGGTGAAAAAGGCAATGATGATGATGATGATGATGTTGTCCAACCACGTGTGCGAAAGTGTGTCACAAAATCCATGTTTGGATTGGTCAAAAATCTACTGGTTAATTAATTCTATTCTGGGAAACTCGCGTTTCAGGAGAAATAATAAAACATACCAGAGCAATCATTGATTATATTGAGTGATGCCCCTTTGATAAGAACGGCCCTATTAAATCCTTTCTATTTGTTTTTTTTGTTTTTTAATAGGGTTTGGGGTTGACAGTGATTCAAACTCACGACTCGATTGTTACGGCAACTCGGAGTTGCCGGGCCACGAGAGGGACGCTCTTTAATAAACGCCATCCACCACTTAAAAAAAAAAAAAGAAAATAAAAGAAATAGGTGGTTTCCAGTATTTAAAAAAATGGAGCTTTTATATAGCGCAATATCCACTAAGTGTGCTCAAAGCGCTTTACAAGGGATCACTGACCAACAGCAACACGTAACATATAGAACGATACATGAAGGCTGTTAGGCGATATTACAATTTTTCCGACAGAGACAACGCTGTTGACGGCCAGGTACTCATTTTACGGTGAGAGAATGTAAGTAAAGAGTTTTTTTCCAAGGACTCAACTATGCGCCGAGCGAGGCTCAAACCCATGACCTTCCGATCCGAAAGCGAGTGTCATACCACTAGACCGCATAGCCGCACAACATAGTGACTATCTTGAGTCCCTCTTGCAACTTCTTGAGGTCATGAGATAAACACACAATCACCACGAAAGTTTGTTGCAAGGCGAACTAGAAGTTAAGCGTATGAGCTCTATGAGCTCTCTACACGTGTTGAGAATAGAACTCATAAGTTAAAAAGCGTGACATCGTCAGATATCATCGCCCGGGCATCTAAACAAAAAGCTTTTATATAGCGCAATATCCACTAAACGTGCTCAATGGGTTTTTACAAAGGGTCACTAGCCAAGAGCAACACTTAACATGCAGGACGAGACATGGCGCCTGTTAGGCGATATTACAAGTTTTTTTTTTGAACAGAGACAACGCTGCTAACGGCCAGTTACTCATTTTTCACATGAGTACGTGAAAGAATGTGAGTAAAGAGCCTTTTCAAGGACTCCACTATGCGCCGAGTGAGGCTCGATACGAAAGCGAGTGCCATACAACAAGATCACATAGCCACACATCTAATGAAGAGATGTAGATAATCTAACCCATCAAGCAAACGTCAGATGTCAACAGGGATCACCCTCATCATCATAGCTTGTCGCTCCAACACCGAACCCAATCCACCTCATTTGTGGTGGAGCAGGTCCTTAGTTGGAGATCAGTGCAGCTGGGCCCATCCTGGCATTCTCCAAATATGTGCTCCATCGTTTGCTCTGGGCATCCACGTGTCCACGAGCTAGTCTCAGCCAGCCCCCACTTTTTCATGCTTCCAGCTGTCCTCCCAATCTTTCCCATTGCTCTGTTTAGTGTTACTTATATGGATCACCCTGATCTTATGTCATGAAAAATGAATTTACAATTTAAAAGATAAAAAAGTGGTAAGTTATACACACTTTGTGGTTTTGTGATGTCAGAAATTGTATTTATTCTCCGTCATAAATATAAGTGTGACCCCTCGTCTCAAAACGGCATTAAGTCGGGATGGACCAGATGCTAAAAAGTAAAATTATAGTTAAACTGGTCAAAAATATGAAACGTTGGTATTTACCACAGTAAAATATGATATTCCTTCTCCTCAATAAAGCATATAAACTCAACTTAAGTATGATATTTATGGCTACAAATTCCATTTTCAGCATCTTAATCTTTGTACCGTTTTGAGACGAAGGGTCACAAAAATGGAAGATGGGTGGACACAGGGGAGTCGATTGTCCCAATGGAAGATACATCAAAAGGAATGAAGGGTTCAAGGCGATGTCACAGTCAGTTCATTTGGAAGAAAGAGAGGTTGAAGGAGATGATGATAGAGTAGAAAATATTGAGAGGGAGGAGGTGACGTAGGAGAAAGAAGAGGAAGAAATAGAGGAGGAAACAGAGGAGATGGAAGAGGAAGAGGGAGAAGAGAAGGCGGTGGAGGAAGAGGTAGAAGAGGAGAAAGAAGTAGAGGAGAGAAAGGAGGAAGAAAATGAGGACAGAGGGAAAGAGAAAAAAGTGGAGAGATTAGGGAGATGGGAGATAAGGACAAAATAAAATTACATGACAGAATTAATGGGCGGGAAGGGGAGGAAGTAAGAAAAGACATGGAAGTGGTAAAAGAAGGAAATGAAAAGAAGAAGCGAGGTGCTGATGAACAGGTAAGTGAGAAGGTGAGATTGGTGGAAAAGGAAAATCAAATGAGGTCATGGAAGAGGATAAGGAAAAAGAACGGGCAGGTCGGAAAGAATAAAAAAACAGAAAGAGAAAGAGAAGAAAAAAGAGAAAGGGGGAGACAAGTTGTTAAGGATCCTCTAGTAGAAAGAGAGTAGGGTCACTAGAAGAGGAAGGAAAAAGAGGTCGCCCAAAAGTTTCTAAGTAATATGGTAAGAGTGTAGTAACAGTAATAATGGTAAAATATAAAACATTAGTAATTAAAAAATAGTTCAATTAAAATGAATCCAAACAATTTTAGCACTGTTTCATCAGGGTTTAGAATGTTTAAATATCCTTTCACTAAATGTTTGTGGTTAAGAAACAGGATAAAAAGGAATGCAATTTTTAAGAATATCAAGGAAAATAAAATATAGACATAGGGAAAGTTAATGTTATCAATTGATTATAAAAAGGCTTTCGATACTATATCATCACCTTTCCAATTAAAAACTTTTGATTACTTTAGTTTCGGAGATTATTTCAAGGGTTGTACGTTCACCATTCTCAACAATAGGAAGGTATGTGTAAAAAATTAGGGGGGGGGGGGCATATATCGGGGGATTTTGATATGCAGAGGCGTTAGACAAGGCTGTCCGACATCTCCTTTAATTTTTATTCTAGGAGTAGAAATAATTGCATCTAAAGTAAGACAGGAGAAAAGCATTCAAGGAATACTAATAGACAAGACAAGATTTATTATTAAACAATATTCTGACGATACAACCTTTTTTCTAAATGATCAGAAAGATTTAAAACATGTATTACAAAAATCAATGAGTTTTCGACATTCTTTGGACTTACTTTGAATAAAAGGAAATCTAAAATTATGCAATTGAACAACAATCAAAACTTTAGAAAAGATTCATTGTTCAACATTCCAAATGCAGGTGATTTAGACATTTTAGGAGTAATAATCAGTTTCAAAATGGCATGTATGGAAAATAAAAATAATTGGAATCATAAAATTGAAAACATAAAGAAAATACTAAAATTATGGGGAAAAAGAGACACTTGTCTGATAGAAAAAAATAAACATAATCAAAACCTTTGGTATTTCTATTAATCTATATCATGCAGAGTATTTCAATCCTGTTGACTGCATTAGAGGAAATAAATAGATTATTCTTTAAATTTCTGTGGCAAAAGAAAACTTCAAATAGGAGAGCTTTTGAGAAAGTCAAAAGAAAGACCATGTGTAACGATAGAAGTAATGGAGGCCTGAACATGATTCACATAATTTCTTTACAAAAATAATCCTCTCTAATTAATTGGGGATAAAAGTTATATTCAGATGAAAGTAGCGATTGGAAAGTGGTATCTAATTACTTTTTAGACGCATTGGGGGAAAAAGCATTGGAAGCAAATATAAACAGTGCGCAATTAAAAGGGTTAGAATTTATGAAAAACTTATTTTGGGAAAATGTTCTAATAGAGTATCTTAACCTTCCTCATGAAGATCAAAGTATGGAAATTCACCCAGATTAACTAATTTTTTAACAATAATAAAATAAAATTCAAAGGTAAAGTACTGTTTTCTGCTAATCTAATAGCAAAGAAGATAACGTCGTGAAGATAACATCCCAGCCCAAACTGCAATGATAGAATATATCCTTCATGACAACAAATATGTAGGGTGACCACTAACATCAATAGTAACTACCCTGAACCAGGACCTCTCTACATATGAGAAATTTCTGGATTCAGATGAGGCCGAATTAATCCCAGAAGAACTAAGAAATACTGCAGTGCCTTCCGTACTAAAGTCACAACAAGATCTTGACAGCCTCAAAACTCTGGCCCAGGACCGTGACCAAGGGAAACAATTAACAACATGGATGGAGAGATCAGCTGTACTTATCGACCATGACTGAATCACACAATGCTCAGCAAGCGTCATTCGAACTGCGAAGCTTACTACTACTACTAATAGCAAAAAAAACGTATTTTACGTTAATCAAATATATATCACTTCAAGTGATATCATGGCAATAGGGGAATTTAAAGATATATTTGGGAATTATAATGGAATAGATCTTGATTACAGCGTAGTCAATAGTGCTTTATCACTCCTAAAAGTTTCGAAATCAGAAGATTTGATAAAATTTCAAAAAATGAATATTATTCAAAATATTCCCAGAAAAGAGTTATATCAAAAGGTTAAAGGAGAAGGATCAATAAAACATGTTAAGGGCTTTTGGGGAAAAAAGAGCGTAGAGATACAATCAAAACATTGGATGATACCTTATGTATGTACAAAAAAAACCAAGATTAAGGATTTTACAATGGAATATTATGCATAATATTTACCATACCAATTAATTGCTTTATAAAATGAAAATTGCAAATTCAAATAAATGTCGATATTGTGATGAAATCAGTAAAATCTGTATGGCGAAAGATAGAAAGCATAGTTAACAGTAAGATAGGGAAACAAATACATATAGATTTTCAAAAAGTAATGGTGGGATTGATTGATTATCCTGGATCGTATGTGGATAAATCATTTGATTCTCGTTGGAAAAATGGTCATTTATAAAATCAAACATGGCCCCCAAAAATATCCATTAGCGATATTAAGAACCGATATGAAGATCAGAAAATTGATATAAAATAAAATATTATGATTGTTATTATTATTATTATTATTGTTGGTATTATTGCTGTTGTAGTTATTGTTTTTATTATTATCATTGGTGTTATTACTATTGTTGTTGTTATTATTATCATTATTGTTATTGTTATTATTATTATTATTTTATTATTATTATTATTATTATTTTATTATTATTATTATTATTATTATTATTATTATTATTATTATTATTATATTATTATTATTATTATTATTTATTATTATTATTATTATTATTATTTTATTATTATTTATTATTATTATATTTTATTATTATTATTATTATTATTATTATTATTATTATATTATATTATTATTATTATATTATTATTATTATTATTACTGTCATTTATTATTATTATTATTATTATTATTATTATTATTTTTATTATTATTATTATTATGATTTTATATTATTATTATTATTATTATTATTATTATTTTATTATTTATTATTATTATTATTATTATTATTATTATTATTATTATTATTATTATTATTATATTATTATTATTATTACTGTCATTATTATTATTATTATTATTATTATTTTATTATTATTATTATTATTATTATTATTATTATTATTATTATTATTATTATATTATTTATTATTATTATTATTATTATTTATTATTATATACTGTCATTATTATTATTATTATTATTATTATTATTATTATTATTATTATTATTGTTCATTATTATTATTATTATTATTATTATTATTATTATTATTATTATTATTATTATTATTATTATTATTACTGTCATTATTATTAGGTATATTGCTGTTGTTTTTGCCAATGTGGCTAATTAGGCGAAAATTTAATTTTTTATCCGACAGAGACGACGCTGTTAACGGCCAGACCGGGTACTCATTTTACACCCGAGTACGATGAAATAATATCATAAGTAAAGTGCGTTTTTCAGGGACGGACTCAATTATGCGCTGAGGGAGGCTCGAACGCAGGACCTTCCAATCCGAAAGCGAGTGTCATACCACAAGAGCAATAGCCCCACAAGACAGCCGTTCGTATACCTGATCCTTTATATTATGCCTATCCGCCACGACATCATAAGATATCGTCGCCTAGGCATTCC
>NC_088371.1:23910312-23932812 GCF_034508935.2 Berghia stephanieae
GAAAATCGTCACATTCGTTACGATATAGTGAACATTTTTCTTACACAGAATTTTTATGTTAATCACAGAATTTGAAGAAAAAAATCTTTGTATAGTTTGAAAGAACTTAATGTTATTTTGGAGAACAAAATTATGTTTAGCACGCTCTTAGGTTGAGTTTTATAAAGCAATTATAGTGTTAGGAAGGCAAGACATTTTGGTAAGAACATTGAAAATGTTTGGTACGGAAAGAGTTAAACCAATTAACGACTCATCATAATTTATCCTTTTTGGTTAGTAACTTGTGAACGTCCATGATTGCCAGAATAACTTTGCAAAAAATGCCAAAGAAGTTACAAAAATATGCTAAAATTATATTTTTGTAAAATGCCATCTTTTTTAAAATATCATTTTTTTTGTCTGCAAAAAAACTGAAACGTGGAATTAAAACTTAATTTTCTGATCCCACTGCAATGAGTCGTGTTGAATTTTTTTTTTTTTAATTAACTAACTTGTCTTGCCAGTTACTGTGTGAAAATGTTTGTGAATTTTGTGAAATCCGTGTTAATTCGTCTAAAAAATAAATGAAATCGCGAGATTTCGAAAATTTTGACATGTCAATCATGTAATTTTTTTTTAATCTCTCGATTTCACCTATGAACCTCAAAAGAGTAAAGCCAAATTTTTTTTAAAAAATTATTTTGGCATCTAAAAAACCAAATTGGTAATCTTTATGCGGCGCGAGCAAAGTCATAATATCGGGAATTCTCGATTTTGACGAATTGGGATTCTCGCAAAGATTTATGGATCCCCGGCGAGGCGACCAAAAGAGATACTATTTTTAGAAGGCCCTGATCCTCGGCTTTCAATCCCAAGGAATGCTGGTACAGAGATAAATAACTTATTTATAAATAGAACGAAGTTGGCATCACTCCGTCCTTTGTTGTTGTTGTTTTTTTTTTGCCATCCGCGTTTATGAGTAATTCTCACAAAACTGAATTAACCAGACCTTAAGGTTACAAATAGTTTTGTGTGTTGGAAGGTTATTTCAGGATGGCGAGTGTTGTGAGCTTTTTGACTGAGTACAAAACATCAATAGATTTAACGAAGATGACGTCACTCAGGTCTTTGTTATTGTTTTTTTTTTTGCCACCCATGATTATGAGTAATGCTCACTGAACTGTAGTAACCAGACTATAAAAGTTCATGGTTACACACAGTTTTGTGTGTTGGTCCATTATACTTCCGGATGGCAATGTTGTGAGCTTCTTAGCCAAGCGCATACTATCTATAGGAAACTCCACAGGTTTTACTATCGATGTTATGTGTCTAAAAAAAATACCCACTGTTCTTCCGCTTGATAATTCGAACCAATACAGAAAACTATGTTGTGTATAGATAGTTCGAAGATGACGTCACTCAGGTCTTTGTTATTGTCTTTTGCCATCCGCGTTTAGATGATGATGATGATGATGATGATGATGATGATGATGATGATGATGATGATGATGATGATGACGATGATGGTGATGATGGTGTTGTTGTTGATGCCGTTTAATTAATTTTTTTTTAATTAATTTTTTTTTTTACGATAACTACAATGCTCCTAGTGTGCATCTTGTGTGAGTGTGTCTATGTCAATATTGTATTGTTATAAATGTGTAACCAAGTGACAAATTGACACTAATTGGGGGACAATGAAGATATATTATTATTATTATTATTATTATTATTATTATTATTATTATTATTATTATTATTATTATTATTATTATTATTATTATTATTATTATTATTTATTATATTTATTATTATTATTATTATTATTATTATTATTATTATTATTATTATTATTATTATTATTATTATTTATATATTTATTATTATTATTATTATTATTATTATTATTATTATATTATTATTATTATTATTATTATTATTATTATTATTATTATTATTATTATTATTATTATTATTATATTATTATTATTATTATTATTATTATTATTATTATTATTATTATTATTATTATTATTATTATTATTATTATTTATTATTATTATTATTATTATTATTATTATTATTATATTATTATTATTATTTATTATTATTATTATTATTATTATTATTATTATTTATTATTATAGTAATGCTCACTGAACTGTGTTAACCTGACTATAAACTTTCATGGATACACACAGTTTTGTGTGTTGGTCCGTTATACTTCCGGATGGCAATGTTGTGAGCTTTTTGGCTGAGTGCAAAGCAATCAATGAGATTAAAATGACATTCGACCCTCTTCAGTTTTCACTTAAAACAACTCAGATTATTGTGTGAGTTAAACAGGAACTGAAATGATGTGTGGGTTGATTTGATCGTAGCCCTCGTTAAGTTATAAGATAGTATGCACTTGGCGAAGAAGTTCACAACATTGCCATCCGGAAGTATAACTGGCAAACACCCAAAACTGTGTGTTTCCATGATCGTTTATAGTGTGGTTAATAGAGTTTAGTAAGCATGACTCATAAACGCGGATGGCAAAAAACAAGAACATACACATGGGGTGACGTCATCTTCGAACTATAGCCTGACACTGAAACCCAAAAAGTCTGGCATTTTGACGTCATTATTTTTATTTTCACCGCCTAGTTAGTTGTCGTTAGTAGTGCTCATGGAAACAAGTGGTCCCATTGGTTGAACTATTGAATACAACTCACGATTTGTTTTCTTTTGTGGCCAAAGACTGGCATTTTGACGTCATTTTTTGGTCAGTGTCAGGCCATAACTTTACGAAGGCCACTGTGTCAGGCTATAGATAGAATGCGCTTGGCCAAGGAGTTCACAACATTGCCATCCGGAAGTATAAAGGACCAACACACAAACTCTGTGTAACCATGAACGTTTATAGTCAGGTTAATACAGTTTAGTGAGAACAACTCACAAACGCGGATGGCAAAAACAATAACAAAGGCCTGAGTGACGTCATCTGCATACTATCTATAGATAGTATGCGCTTGGCTAAGAAGCTCATAACATTGCCATCCAGAAGTATAACCAACACACAAAACTGTGTGTATCCATGAACGTTTATACTCGGGTTAATACAGTTCAGTGAGCATTACTCATAAATGGGGATGGCAAAAAAACAATAACAAAGACCTGAGTGACGTCATCTTCGAACTATCTATAACTTTACGATGGCTACGGTTTGATTTGTGTGGAAATGGCATTCATCAGTCGTGACGTCACTCCCCTCGTTCTGACGCATAGTCACTCAGACCTGCCAACCACTATGAAAAATTCGTAAACATATGAAATTTTTGGCTTTAACAGCAGAATTAAATAGACATTTTTGATTCAATACAATGTGTTAAAAAAGAAAACGTTGGTGCATCAAAGCATCTTTTCGGGGTTTTAAAGGCAGATTCAATACAAATAAGGGTAAAATATTGATTTGTAAAGTTAAGTATAATGACATCTATTTCCTCTCTCTGAAAACTACGAATTTTTTACATTTCAAGTAGGCAGGTCTGATGGCATAGTAACTGGGTCTAAACTATCGGAATATATAATAATAATAATAATAATAATAATAATAATAATAATAATAATAATAATAATAATAATAATAATAATAATAATAATAATAATAATAACAATAATAAAAATAATAATATAATATAATAATATAATAATAATAATAATAATAATAATAATAATAATAATAATAATAATAATAATAATAATAATAATAATAATAATAATAATAATAATAATAATAATAATAATGATAATGATAATAATAATAATAATAATAAAAATAATAATAATAATAATAATAATAATAATATAATAATAATATAATAATGCGCAAATTCTGTAGCGGCTCATTACACCAAAGGTGCTCGGAAGCGCTTATACATATATGCACATGCGATCATATAATATTATATCACTCAATAACATCAATAAAATCAATCACAGTAAACTGAAAGTAAATATTCTGTCTTCAAAGCGGATTTAACCCCCGCTTTATCACCCATAGGAAAATCGTCACATTCGTTACGGTGCAGCCAACATTTTTCTCATTCAAATTTCTTTTGTACGTGTTAATATTTGAATAAAAATGTTTGCTATAGTTAAAGTATATTAACACTTAGTTAAAGTATATTAACACTTAGTTAAAGTATATTAACACTTAGTTAAAGTATATTAACACTTAGTTAAAGTATATTAACACATTTAACAAAAATAAAATATGTATAGCAAGATTTTGTGATTGAGTGAAATAAATCAATTTTTGTATGGATAGTATGCGCTTGGCTCAGAAGCTCACATTGCCATCCGGAAGTATAACGGACCAACACACAAAACGATGTGTAACCTTGAACGTTTATATTCTGGTTTAGCGAGAATTACTCATAAATGCGGATGGCAAAAGCAATAACAAATGCATGAATGACGTCAACGTCATACTATCTATAGGTTGGGTGAGAAGTTCTGGAGAATATCCGGAAATACGCTTCAACAGTCGTAACGTCACTTCCCTCGTAATGACGCATGGTAACTTAGTAACTGGCTCTAAACTATCGGAACAATGGCGAACGCCCTGATGAAATAATTCTCGGACGAGCATTAAAGCGTATCCAGAGGAAAAAAAAATTATAAATCTGATCATGTTTTGACTTTTACATATTCTGATCACAAGACATATGAAAAGTTCGAGCCAGCATGAAGAATAAAAAGTCACGATTTATATACATAGCGCAAAATCCACTAAACGTGCTCAAAGCGCTTTACAAGGGGTCCCTGGCCAACAGCAACACGTAACATGCGGACGGGACATGACGCCTGTTAGCCGATATTACAATTTTTTTTCGGACAGAGAAAACGCTGTTAACAGCCAGGTACTCATTTTACACCTGAGTACGGCTAGAGAAAGTGAGTAAAGAGCCTTTTTCAGGGGCTCAACTATGCGCCGAGCGAGGTTCGAACCCAGGACCTTCCTGTCCGAAAGCGATTGTCATACCACAAGACCACAGAACCGCACAGTTTGTTTCGCAGTGGTGAAAACAAATGACAGATTCAAACGAAGGTGCTTGTTAAATATACCAGATATTATCTGTTGATACGATACATCCGGCAGGAGGATATTGTGGGTATTAATCTTACCAAAACGCATATATTCAATGATGATAATATTATGTCATCTTAGGCGGCTATGTGGTCTTGTGGTATGAAACTCGCTTTCGGATCCGAAGATCCTGGGTTCGATCCTCGCTCGCTCGGCGCATAGTTGAGTCCTTGGAAAAGACTCTTTACTCACATTCTCTTACCTACTCAAATGTAAAATGAGTACCTGGCACGTTAACAGCGTTGTCTCTGTCCGAAAAAAAAATGTAATATCGCCTAACAGGCGTCATGTCTCGTTCTACATATTAAAAGTGTTGCTGTTAAGGAACCCTTGAAAAGCGCTTTGAGCACGTTTAGTGGATATTACTAACGAAGAGTGAAAATGAAGAGGCTTCGTATGGGAACAAAACAGACAATGGAGGTTTCGGGTACAAACCCTTGTTTTCCACGTTAATTTGTGTATTGTTGTGCTGACAAAGGATTTGTACCCGAAACGTCCATTGTCTGTTTTGTTCCCATACGAAGCCTCTCAATTTTCACTCTTCCGTTAGTATTTTCACGATCACCGGCTTCAGGCAGCCCCTACCGTTTTCTTCTTTAGTGGATATTGCGCTATATAAAAGCTTACGATTTTTTTGTGTTTTTTGTTTTTGTTTTATTTTTTTTAAAGGCAAGTTTCGATTTGTAAAACGCGATTGTCACTCACACCGATCAATTTCCACAAAAGATACACATTCAAGACATTTCATTCGAGTGATCGCCCATTCAAGCCAGCGGATTTCCACACACGGCAATAGGATTAAAGGGGAGATTACTGTCACCATTCAAGGGGAGACGATCGATAAAGTTTAGCTATCAAAACGGGGCCCGCTTTGGAGATACTGTTTTCAATACGTTTTTATGGCGATAAACCTATTAAGGAAAAGATAACCCATTTGAAGATCAAGAAAATCCGATGAGGTATTTTCTTTCTCTAAAATAAAGCCAAATTTTGACAAAAGGCGTTTCTTTTGCCTTTTTTTTTTTGGTATATATTTTTGCTTATAATTTATATAACTCAGATAAATGTTATGCGTTTAGGTAAAATATCGACATGTTCTGCCGGCCAGATGAATTGTGACCCCTCGCCTCAAAACGCTATTATGGCGGAATGATTAAAATGTCATTTAGTGAAATTCTTGTTAAACTGGTCAAAAATTGGAATGGTCACTAATTAACACAATGAAATATAACATTCATTCTCCACAATAAAGCATAAAAACAACACAACTCTGAAATTTCTGGCTATAAATACAATTTTCAGCATCTTAATCATCCGATTCAATACCGTTTTGAGGCGAGAGGTCACAATTTTGAAGAAGCACAAAACTATGTGTAAATTTGAACATTTAAGAGTCGTATAGAAGAATTAATCACCCAACTGACGGTCTAAACATTTTAAAAATTAAAATAGCAAAGAGTCAATTTCATTTATTCTATACTGATCGATTTAAATAATCCAAAAACGTGTTAAAATTCCCTTAAACTCTAGACTTCTTCGAAGTTGTCGTTCACAGTTCTTATGTCCATGGAGCCCGAGTTTATCCGTAGCCATCGTTAAATTATAAATAGTATGCGCTTGCCTAAGAATCTCATAACATTGCCATCCGGAAGTATAACGGACCAACACACAAAACTGTGTGTATCTCTGAACGTTTATAGTCAGGTTAATACAGTTCAGTGAGCATTACTCATAAACGTGGATGGCAAAAAACAATAACAAAGACATGAGTGACGTCATCTTCGAACTATCTATAGCCTGACACAAGAACCTTAGCCATCGTTAACATATAGCCTGAACTGACCAAAAATGGGCGTCAAAAGACAAGTCTTTGGCCACAAAAGAAAACAAATCGTGAGTTGTGTTCAATAGTTCAACCAATGAAATCACTTGTTTACTTGAGCACTACTAACGACAACTCACCAGACGCTAGACCCGTAGCCATCGTAAAGTTAAACCTCTGGGTGGGGTTCCCGACCTCCCATAGTGGACAGGGAGGTACTTTCTGTGCCTTCTATCCCTCTGTATCTGTTTTCCATTTGCTTTCCGTCCTTGTCTTGGAATGAGTTTCTTGGTTTTGTCCTGACCCTGGCCGGAGTCCTTGACTGGGAGGGAAACAGTCGAATGTATAGTTATAGTTTTGGGAGATGATATTTTTTCATTGTAAATAATCTCTCTATAATGCACTGTGTTATGTTTTATTTACATATTATACATGATTTGTAAATATTTGAGTGTATTCCTCTTAGTTGGGACCTGTGCTTAGGTGGTCTCAAACTAAGTACTTTGATAGTGTGCTCTTGGAATCTACATCTGTTTCCTATTTGAACCAATTCCCCTTTGTCTTCCCTTTTCTTGGGTGCTTTAATTGTAGTTCTATAACATTTTACTATCCCATTTTCTTCCTTTTTACTGGCGCTGATATGACCTCAATGTGTTGCAAGCGCCGTAAAACCCTTAAAAACAAAGTTATAGCCTGACACTGACCAAATAATGACCTCAAAATACCAGTCTTTTGCCACAATAGAAAACAAATCGTAAGTTGTATTCAATAGTTCAACCAATGAAACAACGTGTTTCGGTGAGCTCTACTAACGACAACTCACCAGACGCTACACAAACCTAAAAAATACGTCAAATTGCCAGTCCCACCGTAGCCATCGTTATCTAATAGCCTGACACTGAAATCCAAAAGGACTAGCAGTTTGACGTCATTATTTGGTTTTTGCACCGTCTAGTGAGTTGTCGTTAGTAGTGCTCATGGAAACAAGTTATTTCATTGGTTGACCTATTGAATACAACTCACGATTTGTATTCTTTTGTGACAAAAGACTGGCATTTTGACGTCATTTTTTGGTCAGTGTCAGGCCATAACTTTACGAAGGCTACGGTTCTAGTGTCAGGCTATAGACAGTATGCACTTGGCTAAGTGTAACGGACCAACACACAAAACTGTGTGTATCCATGAACGTTTATAGCCAGGCTAATACAGTCCAGTGAGCATCACTCATAAACGCGGATGGTAAAAAAAAAAAACAATAACAAAGGCCTGAGAGACGTCATCTTCGAACTATCTATATGTTAACGATGGCTACGTTTGAACCACTGGGACTTATAGTTTGACGTCATTATAATTTAGGTTTCTTGCACCGTCCAGTGAGTTGTCGCACAGAAGATATCTTTTAACGAAGTCGGTGGGCATTTTAAATAGATCGATATTTAAGTATTTAAAGTTTTCTAGCCAGAATGAAAATATGTAAATATGGCCTTTTGTCGGTGTATGTGGTAAACGTATCAAAATCAAAGTTGTTTTTCTTTTTAATTTTTGTTTTCGTAGTTGTAGCAGTCGTAGCAGTTGTTGTTTTGTTGTTGTTTTTGTTGATGTGTTTTTTTATGATGATCTTTTTTCTTGTGTCATAAAATTATGTATTGAAAAAGGCGGTTAACTCATTATAGCCGAGGTTATGTTTCACTTTAACCTTCTTACTTGTGCGGGTATGTGCTCTTGTGGTATATAATATGATACTCGCTTTCGGATCGGAAGGTCCTGGGTTCGAGCTTCGCTCGTTCGGCGCATAGTTGAGTCCTTGGAAAAGGCTCTTTACTCTCATTCTCTCACCATACTAAAGTGTAAAATGAGTACCTGATAGTTGTTTTGTCGGAGAAAAATTGTAATATCGCCCAACAGGCATCATGTCTCGTTTTACATGTAAGGTGTTGCTGTTGGTCAGGGAAGCTCTGTAAAGCGATATGAGCACGTTTAGTGGATATTGCTCTATATAAAAGCTCACCTTTTTTTATTACTTCGTAATGAGAGTCTCGATAGCTTAGTTGGTAGAGCACTCGCTTCACACGCAAATAGACCGAGATTGATCTCGGGTGCAGTCGAAATATTTTTTTTTATCTGACCCCCCTGTCCACACCCAGCTGTGATTGGGTTGTTGAGTCTGTTCCAACTGGCGGAAAGTACTTGACGATGCATGATTATACCACATACATTCACAGTGGGATCTAAATCTGGAAAGTTCCCCGGCCATCATTCTTAAAACATCCAGATGGAAAATTCCTCCACTCGCTTGGGTATCTTGCTAGAAAATTCCAGACCCATCTTGATACGCGCTCCTCATATTAACTCTTTCAGCGCTGAGGCGATATTCACATTTCCGTCACAAAATGGCTGACACCTGATTGAGGCAGCGTGAGAATGACAAGCTAAGACAAAGCGACATTCGAATTTGGTGCAAAATCTCAATTAAAATACCCCCCCCCCCCCACCTCTAAGGCCAATTGAATGTTCTGATGAAAGAAATGATACCATTGGTTCAATTTATAGTACTTGTGTGGAAAGCAGGATTGGATTACATTAGTGTATTTGCCTTTCAAGACAGGCCACACTTTGCAGCCATTGGCCAGTGGAACATATTCTGCTCTGGCCGCACAGTACGGCCAATGGTGCTGAAAAAATTAGGAAGAATAATATTGTTAAGAACTCTTAAATATTTGTCAATATTCATCATGTAAGCTGCTCAAAAGATAGAATGAAGTTGACGTCATTCGGCTCTTTGTTTGTTTGTTGTTGTTTTTTTTTTTTTTTTTTTGGGGGGGGGGGGGGTTGGGTTTCTTTTGACATCCGCGTTTATGAGTAATTCTCACAAAACTGTATTACCCAGACTATAAACGATTAAGGTTACACATAGTTGTGTGTGTTGGTCCAATATATTTCCGGATGGCAATGTTGTGAGTTTCTTATCCAAGGGCATATTATCTGTCCTTGGATAAGAAACTCACAACATTGCCATCCGGAAGTATAACGGGCCAAAACTCAAAACTATGTGTAACCTTGAACGTTTACAGTCTGGTTTATAGATACTGTGTGCTTGGCTAAAAATCTCACAACATTGTCTTCCAGAAGTATAACGGGCCAGCACACAAAACTCTGTGTAACCACGTTTATAGCCTGGGTAATACAGTTTTGTGAGAATTACTCATAAACGCGAATGTCAAAAAAAAAAAAAAAAAAAAAAACAATAGCTAAGAGCCGAATGACGTCAATAACTTCATTCTATCTTTAGCGCAGTTGACATGATGAATATTGACAAATATTTAAGAGTTCTTAACAATATTATTCTTCCTAACTTTGTAGTCTGGTTAATACAGTTTAGTGAGAAGTACTCATAAATGCGGATGGCAAGAAGCAATAATAAAGACCTGAGTGACGTCAACTTCATTCTATCTATATGTATTTGAATGCGTTTGAATATTCGGCAACCCTTATCTTGAACTTCCTTCCAAGATATAATATCAGAGACAGTAATGATGCAGAATTCTTTTTATACAAATATCTTAAAACGTTTTTATTTAACATGTAACACTGTAGAATGATATTGCTTGGTTTCATATTGCATGTTTGAGTGGTTGTATGTTTGAGTGAAAGTAGCCACGTTACTGTTAAAGCGCTTTGAGTTTGTTGATATATTGGGTGAGGCTCTATATAAAAAGCATATTATTATTATTATCATTATTATTATCGTAGTTGTTATTATCATTATTATTATCGTAGTTATTATTATTATTATTATTATTATTATTATTATTATTATTATTATTATTATTATTATTATTATTATTATTATTATTATTATTATTATTATCATTATTGATATTATTATCATTATTAATATTACCACTATTATTACTATTATAATAATAATTATTGTTATTAATGTTCTCATTTTATTACATTATAATAAGTATTATTAATATTTATATTATCATTATTATCACTATTATAATAATAATTATTATTATTAATGTTATTATTCGTGAAGACGAATGAGCCTAGCAATAGAACCAGGAAATATAGTTGGAAAAATAATAATAATTACACATAAATTCCTAAATGGCAGGAAAAGGGTTAATTTTCCAAGTGTTTCGATTCAACATGATTTATGCCCGGTCGGTTGAATTCAGTTGACTTGTTGCGTAAAATGAGATGTTATCGGAGGTTTTTACACACCATTTCATCCAGTGTTTTATTGTGGCTGTCGGATGCAGCTGTGCTCAGCACACATACAGACATACACACATACACACACATACACACACATACACACATACACACACACATACACACACTCACATACACACACACACACTCACAAACGTACATCAGTCAGCCAGATTGTGTGGCCTTCAAATGGGAATTAGTGTGATGTCATCAAATTGGTTCCAATCTCCTTGGAAGTGTAAGCTCAGCACACACACGCGCGCGCGCGCGTGCACACACACCAATCAGACAGATTGTGTGGCCTTCAAATTATGGGCAATAGTGTGATGTCAAATACTGGTTCCAATCTCATTGGAAGTGTGAGCTCAGCACACACACACACACCAATCCGCCATATTGTGTGGTCTTCAAATGATGGGCAATAGTGTGATGTCATCAAATACTGGTTCCAATCTCCTTGGAAGTGTTAGCTCAGCAAACAAACACATACACACACACACACACACACACACAAACACCAATCAGCCATATTGTGTGGTCTTCAAATTATGGACAATAGTGTCATGTCATCAAATACTGGTTCCAATCTCCTTAGAAGTATGACCTCAACACACACACACATACACACACACACACACACACACACACACAAACAAACAGCAATCAGCCAGATTGTGTGGCCTTTAAATTATGGGGAAAAAGTGTGATGTCAAATACTGGTTCCAATCTCATTGGAAGTGTGAAACCAGTCCTCCAGAGGTCTGCATACACACATTGTGTAATTGATCTCATGGATTCAAAGTGGTGACATCTTATTTTCTACAGTAAATATGTGAGCCCTCGTTTCCAAACGGTATTAAGTCGGGATGATTAAGATGCTGAAAATGGAATTTGTAGCCAGAAATATCAGACTTAAGTTGAGTTAATTTTCTTTATAGAAGAGAAGGAATATCATATTTTACTGTGCTAAATACCAACGTTGCATATTTTTGAAATGTTTAACTATAATTTTGACTTTTTAGCATCTGGTCCATCCCGATTTAATACCGTTTTGAGACGAGGGGTCACATATATGCTGGTCGTCAATTACTGAAAAAAAAGCTTGAGCTTTTATATAGCGCAATCTCCACTAAACGTGCTCAAAGCGCTTTACAAAGGGTCCCTGGCCAACAGGAACACGTAACATGTAGAACGAGACATGACGCCTGTTAGGCGATATTAATTTTTTTCTTTCCAGCAGAGACAATACTTTTAACGGCCAGGTACTCATTTTACTTTGTTTTTTCGGACAGAGTAAACGCTGTTAACGGGCATGTACTCATTTTACACTTATGTACGGTTAGAAAATGTGAGTAAAGAGTCTTTTCCAAGGACTCAACTATGCGCCCGAGCGAGCGAGGCTTGAACTCGGGATCTTCCGATCGAAAGCTAGTGTCATACCACTAGACCTTATAGCCACACATAGGTAGGTCTACATCCAAGTTTATCTCATACGTAAGCAAGATTAACACTAATCAAACACAGACAGATGTCTTATCGTATCATTAAAAAAAAAAAACTATTATTAATATCAAGGACAGACAATGAGATTTTTTTCATGAAATCCGCCATTCGCTCCAAAGGGAACTTGAATACATTATATAGGTCTGATAACCCAACGCATTTTGAGGTGATATAAGACAATTTGGGTTGAGAGACCTGCAAAATGAATACACGTCGATCTAACAATAACTCTACATCCAACTTTATCTCACAAGTAAACAAGATTAATCCACTCCATACCAACTATAGGAAAATCGTCACATTCGTTACGATACAACCAACATTTTTCTTATTCAAATTTCTTTTGTACATCATAAAATTTAAAGAAAATGAACAGTGTGTTGTAGAGCATATTTTGCTAAAGAAATTATTTATCGCAAGAACTTTACTGCTATTGTGTTTGAGTGATTTATAAAAATCTATTTTTGTGTAACTTGGGTGTGACGTTTTGGGGAAAATCCTGAAAATGTCTGGTAAGGAAAGATTAACACCAATCAAACATAGACAGCTGTGATATCGTATCAGTTTAAAAAAAAAAACTATTGTTATTATCACGGACAGAAAATGAGATTTTTTTCATGAAATCCGACATTCGCTCCTAGAGGACTTGCATACATTATACAGGTCTGATAACCCAACGCATTTAAGGCCTGGATAAGACAATTTTGTACAGAACAGCATTTTGCGTTGATTTGAGAGCAACCAAATGAGCCCTTGACAATTTGGGTTATCAGACCTGAAAAATATATACACTTCGATCTAACAATAAATATACATCCAAGTTTATCTTACAAGTAAAAAAAATAAAACTGAGCTTTAATATAGAGCAATATCCACTTAATGTGCTCAAAGCGCTTTATAAAGGGTCCATCCCTGACCAACAGCAACACGTACCGTGTAGAACGAGACATGACGCTTGTTAGGCGATATTACATTTTTTTTTCCGACAAAGACAACGCTGTTAACGGCGAGGTACTCGTTTTACACTTGAGTACGGTGCGAGATTGTGAATAAAGAGCCTTTCCAAGGACTCAACTATGTGCCTGAGCGAGCGAGGCTCGAACTCAGGACCTTCCGATCGAAAGCGAGTGTCATACCACTAGACATCATAGCCGCACATCCAAGTTTATTTCACAAGTAAACAAGATTACCAACAATCAAACAAAGACAGATGTGTTATAGTATTCGTTTTTTTTTTAAACTATTATTAAAATCAAAGAAAGAAAATTAAATTCTTTTTACCTCAATACAACATTCGCGCCATATTAATATTCGACAGTCCGATGAAAAAACACTTTTATTTTTTACACCAAATGTTAACTCCCCTTATTGGACACGTAACCCTCTCCTTACCAACTACAGGCTAACCGTTTATGGGGGCGAAGTGGCCGAGTGGTTAAGGCATTGCACTGTGACCCGGATGACCCGGGTTCGAGCCCCGCTTCAGGCACTTTCGTTTTTTTCCTTGAGCAAGATTATTAACCCCCAATTTGCTCACTTGGACAACATGGGTGATTCCTATTGACATCAGAAACCTTGCTTGATGAGTTATCTATATTCCTTCATGGAATGCCTGGGCGACGATATCTTATGATGTCGTGGCGCAAAAGGCATAATTTTTTTTTTTTTTAATTTTTACCAACTATAGGAAAATCTTCACATTCGTTATGATACAACCAACATTATTCTTATTCAAATTTCTTTTGTACATCATAAAATTTAAAGATAATGAACAGTGTGTTGTAGAATATGTTTTGTTTGAGTAATAAAAAAATCTATTTTTGTGCTAGTTGGGATTGAAGTTTTGGGGAAAATCCTGAAAATGGCTGTTAAGGAGAGAGTTAACAAGACACGTATGTTCATTCTTGTGGTATGACACTCGCTTACGGATCGGAAGGTCCTGGGTTCGACCCCCGCTCGACGCATACTTGAATCCTTGGAAAAGGCTCTTTACTCACATTCTCTTACCGTACTCAGGTGTAAAATGAATACCTGGTCGTTAATATCGTTGTCCCGGTCGGAAAAAAAATTGTAATATCGCCTAACAGGCGTCATGTCTCGATCTAAATGTTACGTGTTGCTGTTGGTCAGCGACCGCCTGTATAGCGCTTTGAGCACGTTTAGTGGATATTGCGCTATATAATAGCTCGTTAAAAAAAATTTAAATAGAAAATGTCAGAGTAACAAATCAAGGAGCACGCATTGGTATAAGACGACGTGTAATATATACAGGTCTGACAAACCGAACGCAATTATGGGCCTTGTTTATCATTGTAATGGACAATATTATTTTGCGTAATTTTTAATTTTTTTTTTTTGGGGGGGAGGGGGGGGGGCGGTCTCCATTACAAAAGTTATGAGCCTAAAATGATTTGGGTTATCAGACCTGCAAATAGTAAGTCAGTGTAAGATAATGCTCTGAAAAAATGGTGTATGAAGAAAAACCAGACAAAGCAAGAAAGAAAAATACAAGAAAAAAAAGAAAGAAAAATACAAGAAAATAAAAGAAAGAAAAATACAAGAAAAAAAAAAGAAAAAGAAAGAAATATACAAGAAGAAAAATACAAGAAAGAAAAACAGAAACAAAAATTCAAGAAAAAAAGAAAGAAAAATACAAGAAATAAAATACAAGAAAGAAAACAGCTTAAAATTATTTGAAGGCTGGTTTTCCATAACTCGTTCACCCTCTCTTTACAACTGTAGATAGTGTAAATGTAAATGTTGCTGCTCGAAGCTCGAAGAATTAAATAACAATGTGAAATTTAATGTAAGCTTCAATTTAATATACGAAAATAGATAAAATGGACATTTCGGGTTTCCCCTTTCGCAGCTAAACAAAATGAATGATGAAACACCACAGACGAATGAGCCGATAATGTATTAGTGGCATTGTTAAGATGAATGAACAAAAACCATGTTTTTGTGATTGTTTTTGTTTAATCATCTTAACAATGCCACTACCACATTATCTCATTCGTCTGTAGTGTTCATTCATCCTGTTTTGATGATAAAGGGGAAACCCTAAACGTCCATTTCATCTGTTTTCGTATATTAAATTGAAGCTTACATTCAATTTCACATTGTTATTTACCACCTATAGGAAAATCGTCACATTCGTTACGGTACAACCAAAATTTTTAATATTCAAATTTCTCATGTACATCATAAAATTTACAGAAAATGAACATTGTGTTGTAGAGCATGTATTGCTAAAGAAATTATATGTCGCAAGAACTTTACTGCTATTGTGTTTGAGTGATTTAAAAAAATCTATTTTTGTGTTAGTTGGGTGTGAAGTTTTGGGGAGAATCCTGAAAATGGCTGGTAAGGAGAGAGTCAAGTCGATTTTTATAACTTCTTGAGATTTTCTCTCCATGAGATCTAAATTGAAACGTAAACTTTATTTTAAGCATCAAATGGCACAAGAATTTCCTCAGATTTGTGTGAATTTGAAGTTTAAATTTGATAAAATAATAGACCTAATGAGAAGTTTTAGGGGAAATACTCCTTAATATCTCAAGAAAAACAAAATCAGAGTTAGGGAGTTTTGGAAATAATAATAATAATAATAATAATAATAATAATAATAATAATAATAATAATAATAATAATAATAATAATAATAATAAATAATAATAATAATAATATAATAATAATAATAATAATAATAACCTCCACAGTGAACAAGGAGGCACTTACTGTATTTTCTATACCCCTTATATCTGTTTCCAACTTGTTTTCTGACTTTGTCTTGGAATGAGATAACTTGGTTTTGTTCAGGTCCTAGCCAGATACCCTAGCTGGGAGGGAAACAGGCAAATGTATAGTTAGAGTTTTAGAATATGATACTTTTATCTTGTAAATCATCTCTCTGTTATGCACTGTATTATGTTTTGTTTACATATTATATACTATGATTTGTAAACATTTGAGTGTATGCCTCTTATTGGGGACATGTGCTTGTGTCTGGATGAGACTTTTAGGTGATCTCAAACTAAGTACTTTGATAATGTGCTCTTGCAATCTACATATATTTCCTATTTGAACCAATTCCCCTTTGTCTTACCTTTTCTTGGGTGCTTTAATTGTAATTCTAGAACTTTTTACTCTTCCATTCTCTTCCTTTTTACTGGCGCTGATATGACCTTAATACTGAGTTTGCGCGAACGGGGCCGATAAGAGATATACGACGATTGGGATTGTTTGGAATCTTTAACTCTGCCCACTTGTCATTAACACATCCGAAATGCTATCGCCGTCCACATCTACGCCAGAATAGAAAGAGAGGGTGGAGCCTACAATGATATAACATTTTACAGAGCCTTAAATTCATCATAAAAGTTATGTCCACTGACAGGTGGGTGGATATCGCTTTCCAGATTTGATGTTCTTATATGAGATCCTGAGATTTGACCAATCAACGATTGCTCTTTTGATAGCTCGCTTGTCAACATGTCTCAGCCTAGGACTTCATGAGACCAGTGACATCTATATTATATGATGACTAGCGAATAGATGTTATATGTTGCGTATCCTTTCCCACGCAGACGCACACACACACACACACACACACACACACACACACACACAAACACAGACTGAACACACAATTTATGTCTTTCACTTCTGTCCATCACAGGCGGTGCATGATGTGTTACTTCAAAGACCACGGTTGACCGAAAGCGACGAATGGTTGTGTAATACCAACAGCAATGTGGCTTAGACCACGAGCCTTGTATGTATAGTTACGTCACTACCTCAACGCTCATGAATTCCTAAGTAAGGCTGAACTCACAATCAAAAAACGAAATCTGTGTTTTAAACTCTTGAATCAAACGAGGTACATGAGCGTGTTCGTCTCATTGACAATGAAAAATGATATATAAATAAAGAACATCGATCAGAAAATAAGGAAATTAATCATAAAATTATAAAATTATAATTATAAATCAAATCTATTACAAAAAAGGTTATTTCTAGACCGATTTTTATGAGACAAAGACAATTTTTCTCCATTTTTCAAGCTGATTCCAACAATGTGGTTTTCAAAATATCGCAATTAGATTATTTGTATTATTATTTAATGCCCAATAATTGACTGCACAATACATGAATACGTAATCCTTGATGGCTAGCGAGTAAATGTAAAATTTTGCGTATCCCTTTCCTACGCGCACACACACACACACACACACACAGAGAGAGAAAGAGAGAGAGAGAGAGAGAGAGAGAGAGAGAGAGAGAGAGAGAGAGAGAGAGAGAGACAACGCAGTTCTCATGTTACACATGATTTATGAGTATGGTGAGGGAATGTGGACAAAAATACTTTTTTCAAGGACTCAACCTTGCGCCTCTCAGTGCGGGACTCGAACCCAGGCGTACCGGTCCGATGAAGAGTGAAACACACTAGAGCGGTGAAGCCTTCAAACCCAGAGGTCATCGATTTGGAATCTCCGACGGGCTGTATGACCTTGAACCTGTCACTTCAGTTAAACTCATATTGCGGCTCTTAACTGCGACTGACGCCTTGTAATTTCAGTCTTCGCTTAAAATATACCCTAAAGACAAAATTTTCCTCGATGATGAAAAGTGACAATTTTATTAAATTATCATTTTTAGTCCTGGCTAAGGGGATTGATTTGCACGCAGTATTTAACTCTACTCAGGTGTGAATGTGTTCCTGGCTTTAGTAAGACGTATTTTGTAAAAGTGATGGTACAGGAAGAATACGACTGTGTGGACTGTGTGAAAAATGTACATTTTGATTCCTCATGCCCTAGTGGGAGAGATTGGGGGTGGGGGTGGGGGGGGGGGGGCATTGAGATTACACTATTGAACTAATAAAAAGGGCTATATAAATATTAATATTTTATTTATGTGCGTTCTTTGATACAACATATTCCATCAATTAAAAATAATTATGTGTCGCGGCGCCCGGGATAGTGAAATTTTGGCTTAATTAAGAAATGTTATATTATATTTTCCCCAATATAACATGGAAACTGATTCCACGCCACGTGTTTTTAAAATCTATAAATAGAGTTGTAAGCATTGACGTGAACATATTATTAACAAATCTAATAATAACTGGAATCAGCTATGGGCTCTTATTAACATTGTTGTAATGGGGAATATTTTGTGTTGGTTTGAGTGCATTCCCGTTACAACAATGAGGCCATAACCATTTGGGTTATCAGACCTGCAAATATGTACACGTCAGAAAGCATCTACACCACCACAACATTACACCGCTTTGATGTCATGGGTCACAACTACTTTACAAAACTTGATTGTATATAGTACATTTTGTAGCCTGTGGTATGACACTCGCTTTCGGACGGGAAGCTACCGAGTTCGAGCCCCATTCTCTCATCGAGTCTTTAGATAAAGATTTTTTTTTTTTAATTGTAACATCGCCTTACAGCCGTTATGTCTCGTTCTCCATGTTTTATGTTGCTGTCAGTCGGAGACCCGTTGTAAAGTGTTTTGAGCACGTTTAGTGGATATTGCTCTACATTAAAAACTCTTTTTTTTTTCTAACCCGCATTCTCTATCACAATAAACACTTGTTGATAATGATGATAATATAATCAATATTATTATTATTATTAATAATGATATTGATAATCATTTTTCCAATAGAGTCTAATAATAATAATAATAATAATAATAATAATAATAATAATAATAATAATAATAATAATAATAATAATAATAATACATTTGAACTTAACGTGAGTAAAGAGCCTTTTTTGAGGACTCGAACCCAGGACCTTCTGATCGGATGACGAGTGTCATACAAGACCACATAGCTGCACATAATAACAAAAAAGTGAGCTTTTATTCTATGCAGCAAATGCGCTCAAAGCGTTTTACAATATATTTTTATGCCAACACAGCACCTCAAATGTACGAGTCCTGATGCCCTTAACCCCCTCCTTATCACCCATATAAAAATCATCACATTCGTTATAATGCAGCCAACAATTTTTTTATTCTGATTTCATTTTGTTGTAGTTATAGCTATAAAACCCCGACACTGTGTTGCTGAGCTCATTTTTCTAAACAAAATATAGAATATTATACTCCATGCTAATCTGTTTGAAAAATCTACTTTTGTGTTGGGTGGGTGATGAAGTTTTGGGTAAAATTCTGAAAATAGCTGGGAAGGAGAGAGTTAAGGTACTATTGTGTCTCAACCCCCCCCCCCCCCACCCAGGCCCCCCCCCCCTTACCACAACCTCAGGGCTGCTTGTCAAAAAGTAGACAAGGTGGTCATTTTATAGTAACGAGTTGGTTTTCTATTTTAACAAAACAGAAACAAAAATTGAGCGTTTATATAGGGCAATATCTACTAAACGTGCTCAAAGCGCTTTACAAGGGTCCCTGAACAACACCAACAAGTAACATGCAGAACGGGTCATGACGCCTGTTAGGCGATATTGCAATTTTTTCCGACAAAGACAACGCTGTTAACGGCCAAGTACTCATTTTACACCTGAGTACGGTTAGAGAATGTGAGTAAAGAGCCTTTTCCATGGACTCCTTCCGAGGCAAAGACCGTACCGCTGAGTCACGCTGTCCCATTGTATTTATACATAGAGCCTTCGCAACTGCCCCTCCGAGATTAGCGGAAGAGTAGCGTCCCTTGATTGGACGTCACCCATAGTCTGTGACGTCACCGGCGGAAAAGTTATTAGAGAGAGAACTTCATGTTGGTTGTGCGCATGCGTCTCTCGTCTTTGCTGGTGAGTTTCTCATATTATGTGACGCAAAGTATTAGATGCAATGCTGTTTAATTTAAGGTTGATCAAACGATTCTCAATCTGTATTTTATGAATATGAAGCGGTGGATATCGTATTTAAAGGAGTTATTATTTTATCAGTCCCTCCCAGCATTCAACAGTGCAAGCACAGGCAAAACGGTCTGTGTTTGTTGTCGCAAGCACATTAAAACCCTTTAAAATAAACAACAAACAGGCGATCAATTTAACGAATTAAACAATTTTTGGTGAAAATAGATTTTAAAAAGCCATTTTATAATTGTATAAATTCGCCCAGTAAAACGGATTTTTGTTAGAACTGTGGTGTGTTTTTTTTATGTTTTCTGTTTTTTATTCAATGGAATATTGAATTATATTCGACTATTGTACAAATAATAAAATGCCCTGAAACTGTTGGCGAAGCGGAAAATCGGATTTTCGTGGGCTGATTATAGGTTCGTGTCTAAATATTTTATCTATTATTTGATTTCAATTATTAAATGTGGTTGTTGTTGTTGGTGGTGGTGGTGGTGGTGGTGGTGGTAATGGTGGTGGTGGTGTGGTGGTGGTGGTGGTGGTGTGGTGGTGCTGGTGCTGGTGGTCGTGGTGCTGGTGGTGGTTGTGTTGGTGCTGCTGCTGGTGGTGGTCGTGTTGGTGGTGATGGTCGTGGTGGTATTGGTTTGTGGTGGTGGAGGTGGTGGTTCTGGTGTTGGTTGTGGTGGTGGTGGTGGTGGATGTGGTTGTGGTGGTGGTGTGGTGGTATTGGTTGTGGTGGTGGTGTGGTGGTATTGGTGGTGGTGGTGGTGGTTATGTTTGTGATGTTGTTGTAGTTTTCTCTATCGTTCAGGATAAAATCGATGATTTCTATTCATCTTCTGTTGTTTTTGTTTTTTTCTTCACCGAGCTGTCTTCAACAAATTATATTATGGCCAGTGGATATGATTGGATTAAATTGTTATAAAAATAGACAATGCAATTGGATTCACTTGTCTGATGTCACGTCGCCCAGCAACGGCGAGCTGCGTCGTTCTAAACAAAGAATGTGGTACTTTTTATTCTTCATTCTGGCTAGAACTTTTCATATGTCATGTGATTAAAATGTATAGATAGTATGCGCTTGGCTAAGAAGCTCAAAACATTGCCATCCGGAAGTATAACGAACCATCACACAAAACTATGTGTAACCTTAAACTTATATAGTCTGGCTAATGAAGTTTAGTGAGAATTACTCATATACGCGGATGGCAAAATACAATAACAAAGGCTTGAGTGACGTCATGTTTTTCTCCTCTGGATAGACGTTTATGCTCGTCGGAGAAGTATTTCATAAGGGCGTCCGCCATTGATCCGATAGTTTAGAACAGGTTACTAAGTTACTTAGTGTCATTACGAGGGAAGTGACGTCACGACTATTGAAGCCTATTGGGGTGTGATTTTTTTATGTTTTCTGTTTTTTATTCAATGGAATGTTAAATTATATTCGACTATTGTACAAATAATAAAATGCCCTGAAACTGTTGGCGAAGCGGAAAATCGGATTTTCGTGGGCTGAGTATAGATAGTATGCAGATGACGTCACTCATGCCTTTGTTATTGTTTTTCCCATCCGCGTTTGTGAGTTGTTCTCACTAAACTGTATTAACCAGACTATAAAAGTTCATGGTTACACAGAGTTTGTGTGTTGGTCCGTTATACTTCCGGATGGCAATGTTGTGAACTCCTTGGCCAAGAGCATTCTATCTATAGATATCTATAGATAGAATGCGCTTGGCCAAGGAGTTCACAACATTGCCATCCGGAAATATAACGGACAAACACACAAACTCTGTGTAACCATGAACTTTTATAGTCTGGTTAATACAGTTTAGTGAGAACAACTCACACACGCGGATGGCAAAAACAATAACAAAGGCCTGAGTGACGTCATCTGCATACTATCTATAGGTTCGCCTCTAAATATTTTATCTATTATTTGATTTAAATTATTAAATTTTGTTGTTGTTGTTGTTGTTGTTGTTGTTGTTGTTGTTGTTGTT
>NC_088371.1:23937812-23980312 GCF_034508935.2 Berghia stephanieae
GGGGGTCACATTATGTCCCCTTGTTATTGCCAAAGTTGGAAGTGGCTTGAATATTTGTCTTTTGGCAGATTCATTGGCTTGTTGTCCTCTATATCTAAAATAACTCTTACTTGACCATGTCACACCATAATAATATATAAACACACAAAAATCATTTTCAGGAAACAAATTAATCAATCCTAATTTAAGTGTATGAATGAGTATCCTGCAAAACAAAATTGATCCACATTACAAGAACCAACCTATATCCTAATGAATCATCAATCAATCAATCAGTTATCAATGACCATAGCCCAAGGACAAGTCGCATGAAGTCGAGAAAGAGCTTCATGATGGAAGAAGGCATCAACCCTGACCATGCAGCTGTATACAGACTTTCCAAGTGGAGAGAGTGGGAGAATCATGTAAATGAAGCCGTTGAAGATCCGAGAGAAGAACTGCCTGACGGAACTGAGCTCCCCAGGAACGAACAAAGCACGGGCAAAAATTGGGAGAACAGCTGGAAGCATGTAAAAGTGGGGGCTGGTTGAGACTAGCTTGTGTACAGGTGGATGCCCAGAGCAGACGATGGAGCACATCCTTAGAGAATGCCAGGACGGGCCCAGCTGCACTGACCATGACCTATGAGTCTGCTCCCCAGATGCTGTGGAGTGGGTTCGGTGTTGGAGTGACAAGCTATGACATGCCATGCCCTTACAGAGAGAACGTCCTCGTAGCACTGCGCATGCGTCTCTCTTATCAACTAAGGAAATCTATAGTTTGGTTAATGAGATATCACTAATTATATTGGAGAAATCACTTTTCAAAATGTTATTATATACATGCTTTTTAAAATAAAAATATAACCAATAAAATTATTTTTATGAAAAGTTCACTGTGATGTGTTGCAAAGAATACCCGAGATTAAGATTTCCCGCCGTGAAATCACTGACTTCACGGTTCAGTAGCTCGCACTAAAAGATGGCTGAGAAACGATTTAATTGGTGCATCACTGTGAACTTTTCATCAAAATAAGTTTATTGGTTATATTTTTAGATTCATCCACATTATAAGAAGCAACCCATATACCATTT
Source organism: Berghia stephanieae (assembly GCF_034508935.2). Classification (NCBI taxonomy): domain Eukaryota; kingdom Metazoa; phylum Mollusca; class Gastropoda; order Nudibranchia; family Aeolidiidae; genus Berghia; species Berghia stephanieae. The sequence goes on from NC_088371.1 coordinate 23,938,886, forward strand.
TTTTTAAACCTCAGGAATGAGAGACACCCAATGTTTGTCGTCATTTGCCAGTTTCGATTTATCTCCGTCTTTTAAATACGACAATAAACGGGTATAGGTATATTGACCTTTAAAAAAAACCCAAAAAAAAACCCAAAAAAAACAAACAAACCGTAAGTTAAAAAATCAAAAAACAAAAATAACAACAACAACAAAAACCACAGTAAATTTTTAAAAAAAAAAAAAAAACATATCAAAAAAAAAAGAAAACAAAGGAAAAACAAAACCAAAAAAAAGCAAAAAACAATACATTAAAAAAAAGAATAATTAAAAAATAAATAAGTAAATAAATAGATAAATAATTTTTTTAAAAATAAAATTAATATATAAGTTTAAAATAAAACAAAACATAACTTGATTTGATATGACTTAATAACCCTGTACACTCTTAGATAGGGGAATATAGATAGTAATCATTGCTATCTACGTATTCGCTGCCTGTGATTACGAACCCATATATACCAATTAATTAGCAATCAATAACAATTCAAGTATAGAAATGGTTTTTTTAAAAATCCACATTCAAATAAATAACATAAATACAAATAAGTCAACGGTCACAAACACTCACTCACTCACATCACTCACTCACATCACTCACTCACCCACTCACTCACTCACACACTCACTCACTCACTCACTCACTCACACACTCACTCACTCACCCACTCGCTCACTCACTCACTCACTCACTCAATCACTCACTCAATCACTCACTCACACACTCACTCACTCACACATTCACTCACTCACTCACTCACTCACTTACTCACTCACTCACTCACTCACTCACTTACTCACTATCCAGCATCCTCCTCATTGACGTTGGCTGCCCGCAGTCTGCAATGACAAAAGTCCGCCCATTCTCTTCGTCTGTTGACGGTATCATAATATAATTCCCTTCCATTCATATTTGTCCATTCTTGGATGTATTTTATATAAGTAGGCCTAGGTCTTTGGGCACCTGAAAAGACACGACACACTATAGAGAGATGTACTGGAGGGCACGGCGGAGGGCAAAAGAGGCAGAGGAAGACCACAAAGAAGATGGCAACAGGATATACAGGAATGGCTCAACAACGGCGTGACGGAATGTGGCAGATGGGCACAAGACAGAGACTTCTTCCGAAGGACTGTGTGGGAGGCTACGTCCAAGTGATATGCGAGAGAGAGAGAGAGAGGCCTAGGTCTTCTCCTTCTTCGTTTGCCCTCCATATTGCCCAATTGTGCGGCTATGTGGTAAGTGGTATGACACTCGCTTTCGGATCGGAAGGTCCTGGGTTCGAGCCTCGCGCTCGGCGCATAGTTGAGTCCTTGGAAAAGGCTCTTTACACACATTCTCTCACCGTACTCAGGTGTAAAATGAGTACCTGGCCGTTAACAGCGTTATATTTGTCCGAAAATGTGTAATATCGCTTAACAGGCGTCATGTCCCGTCCTATATGTTAAATTTGCTGTTGACCAGGGACCCCTTGTAAAGCGCTTTGAGCACATTTAGTGGATATTGCTCTATATAAAGCTCAATATTTTTCCCCTATATCACATCTTTCATTAGAGTGCATGGGTTTCGGGATATATGACCGAAAAAAAACTGAATTTTCTCCTTTTGATTACATTTAATCATTTGATCATTTACATTTAACGGTAACGAATTAAGTTATCATACAAATTCAGGGTGGGAATGAAATGAGGTCCGGTACAATGAGACACTATGCAATATTAATGTTATCAATACCATTTGGTTTTTATATCTAATAGGATTCAATAGTCTGATGTCACGTCAGCCCAGCAACCAGCAACTAGGTTCTAAACAAAGAAAATCGGTACTCTTTATTCTTCATGATGGGTCGAAATTTTTCAGATGTCATGTGATCAGAATATATAAAAGTCAAAACATGATCAGATTTATAATTATATTCTCCTCTGGATTCACGTTTATGCTCATCGGAGAGGTATTTCATAAGGGAGGTAATGGAGAAATGGCGTCCGTCATTGTTCCGATAGTTTAGAACCAGTTACTATGCGTCATTACGGCGGAAGTGACGTCACGACTGTTGAACCCTAAAGGTTGGGGATGGATCTCTTCACGAATATACATGACGCGCCCAGGACCGTGAGAGCTGGAGGTGTCCGTGATCGTGATTTGTGTAAGACACGTCACACCCATTAACCCACTTGACTCAGGTGTGAGTGAGTACCTGGTTATAGGCAATGTGGGATACTCAAAGACTGTTCATACAGAAAAAAAGACGCGGTAATTAATAGGCGACTGATAGAGCAGGAGATGTGGAAATGTGCTATATAAATGCTACTGTTTTAATTAATTCTTACCTTTTCGATATAACGTGTTGTATACAAATAACATTGAATATTAACGGTTATACCGAATACAAAATGCTGCAACTAGAAATTCAAACATCGCAATACAATATCGATATCTTTTTCATTTGCATACTCTATTCAATTGACATTTCTCTTCACTCCTAACGCTTCGAGCGACAGTTGAAATTTAGGTCGATATTCGTATCGATTATCGATTTTCGTACTACGTACGTAGTGAATAATCCACTGAAAATCATTAAATTAGTAGATTCGACCCTTTTTGCCCTTTTGTTTCCATATTCGATTACATTATCCAAAAGTACCCGGTAGCTTACAGGGAACAATGCAATCGGAAATCTCTCGAAATGCCCCCCTCGTGGATCTTTACCTTGCAGTTGGTGAGGGGGCTTGAGGCACACGGGAGGGCAAAGGTGTAAATCCCGGTCGACCGTCACGAGACCATCCCGGGTATCGAGCCAACGAGCCACATGAGCTGCTCGCCCCGGTGTGTGACTAAATTTGATCCAAACCCGGTGCCCGAATAGCAGCCCTATCCCGGGCGCCACACTATTGTCCTTATGTCGAGTCCCAAACAGTCCCGTCAATGGCGAAGCGGTCTGCCGCCTAGCCAAATAATACCGCGTTCGTGTCGCCCGGGTCGTCGGCACGTCCGAGAAAAAAGCAAACGTCCCATGCATCAATCGATTCGCGGCCTGCCGATTGGAAAATGCGACGGCGGGGATGGCGAACTGACGCGTATATTGTCCCTGAACGTCGAGAGCCAGAGTATGGCAAAAAATGAGCTTTTATCAAAGCTACTGGCCGTTCATTGCGTTGATATCCTCCTTTTACAGGAGACCCACCTTTATTCAGGCGCGCAATCTTCCCGATTCCAGATCCCAGGCTATACGGTGGTCCAACGCGAGGACACTTCGAGGCTCAAAGGAGGGGTTAGCGTTTACGCTAAAGAGCCATCGAAGGTAAGGGTCATTGAGAGCGTAACGGACAGCAATGGGGTGAACCGAATTTCCGTGGAAGTAGGTGGACTGTGTTTGCATAATATTTACAAACCACCTAGAGCGACTTGGACTACACCACCGGTACCGGTGGTCAGCCATCCTTCCATCTGTCTGGGAGACTTTAATAGCCACCATCACGAATGGGGCTACCGAGACTGCAACGAGGCAGGAAGACAACTCCGCTCATGGATGGACTGTAATGATCTACACCTAGTGTACGATCCTACAGCCAAGGGTACCTTCCGGGGTACCCGCCATAAGAAGGAGTATACTCCAGACCTCACCCTCGTAACGAAAGGCGCGAACGGTGAACCGTTGCAGGTGAAGCGGACAGTCCTCGGGGACTTCCCGCATAGCCAGCACAGGCCGGTTCTTGTCACAGCTGGGGTGACAATACCGAGGGTGCAGTCTCTCCCACTTTGCAGATGGAATTTCAGGAAGGCTGACTGGGAGGAATTCAGTTCCTATATCGAGCAGGTCTGCCCTGCCATTCCTCCCAAGTCCAAGAATATAACCAGATTTAGTAGGCTACTGGTTAAGAGCGCTCAACGCTCTATTCCACGGGGCAAACGGAAATTCTACACCCCTTGCTGGACAGCAGAGTCGGAAGAGCTGTACCGAGAGTACCAGCAGACCCAGTCCCAGGACACAGCCGATAGACTACTCCAGTCTCTGGCAGAGGGAAGGAAGCAACGGTGGCAGGAGACCGTGGAAAGTCTCGACTTTACACACTCCAGCCGCCACGCTTGGCGTTTGATAAAGAAATTGGACCCAGATCGGAATTTCGCGAAGGCTGCACCGGAATGCGAGGCAGACACAATTGCCAAGAATATTAAGAACCGTAGCAAGCGGGTCCCTAATCAGGCTTTTGAGCGCGGTGTCCGCAAGGCGTACCGTACGATTTTGGACTCGCTACCTGCGGAGGAGTCGGACTGGACGGCCCCGTTCAGTCCCCGAGAAGTGGGTGCAGCCATTAGCGAAGTGAAGAACGGCAAAGCAGCTGGGATAGATGGTGTATATCCCGATATGGTGACGCATCTGGGCCCCAGGGCACGGGCCTGGCTAGCAGAGGCAATGTCTGACATCCTTGCAAACGGAAAGCTTCCACAAGTGTGGAAGCATGCGAAGATAGTTGCCATCCTGAAGCCAGGGAAGCCGGCGAAGGAGGCAGACAGTTACAGACCCATATCGCTGCTGAGCTGTCTTTACAAACTGTTGGAGCGTGTTCTATTAAACCGATGGGGGCCGGTCCTAGACGCTGCCCTGCCACCTGAGCAGGCAGGCTTCAGGGAAGGGAGGTGCACCACGGAGCAGGTCATTGCCCTTACAGAGCATATTGAGCACGGGTTCGAGAGAAAACAGCAAACAGGTGCTGTGTTTATAGACCTATCAGCGGCGTACGATACGGTCTGGTGCGATGGGTTAATGCTCAAACTTGCAAAAATCATAAGGTGCAAAAAGACCTTGAAGTTGTTCTCTTCGATCTTAGGGGAAAGGCAATTCCACGTCGCGCTGGGAGACGCCACGAGCAAAGTTAGGAAATTGAAGAATGGGGTCCCTCAGGGGTCGGTACTTGCGCCAATGTTGTTTAACGTTTACATTAGCGATATGCCGAACACTTCCTCCCTGAGGCTGGGATACGCAGACGACTGGGCACTCGTTACTCAGAGTAAAGTGTGGACCCGTCTCGAGAGCGTACTCAGCGAGGACGTCACCAGACTCAAATCCTACTTTGACAAGTGGTACCTGAAGATGAACACTTCAAAAACCGTGGCCACTGCATTTCACTTATGCAGTGGTTGGCACACCCGTAAACTGAATGTCCTAGTCGGGGACCAGCCACTCCCATATGAGCCGCGTCCAAAATACCTAGGGGTGACGCTGGATCGCAGCCTTACCTATCGGGTTCATCTCGAAGGGGTTGCCCGGAAGATAGAGAAGCGGAATAGTCTTCTGAGGAAGCTGGCGGGATCGACTTGGGGCGCTAGCCAAGCGCTCCTGAGAACATCCGCCCTGGCACTATGCTATTCCACCGCGGAGTATTGCGCTCCAGTGTGGGGTAGAAGCAGAAACGTTGAGAAGGTGGATGTAAAACTTCGCAAGTCGATGCACATAGTGTCGGGAACGCTAGCAACAACCCCTAGAGAATGGGGCCCGGTGATGGCAGCGATCCAGCCCCCCGATGTCCGGAGGGAGACCATTACGGGAAACTGGCTGAGTAAGATCAAAGAGAGAGGGAATGGGGATACCCCTCTCATGCGCATAATGAACGGTGCCCCCGTTTCGAGCCGAAATAAGTCCCGGCAACCCTTGTACGCAGAATCCCTGACTACGGACAGAGCTGCACATACGAGATGGAAGTCGGTTTGGACGAATTCAATCCCTCGTGGGGGCGGGGACCTACACTCCTCTAAGCTTGGTGAGAAGTTGCCAGGCTTTGATACCAGTAAGAGGAGACACTGGGTAGCTGCGAATCGGCTTCGGTCGAGGAGCTGCCTAACGGCCGGTGCGTTACATCAGTGGGGTCTAACTTCCTGTCCTTTATGTCCACGCTGTGGGCAAGAACCCGAAACGGCAGAGCATCTAGTCGAAAGGTGTGTTGTGACGATGCTACCGGGCGGGTTCGCGACGGTGCACGAATGCGGACCGGACTTTGCTGATTGGGTCGATCGTCATAACATAATAGTGTGAACCATAAGAAGCTGCTCGAAATGCGATAAGACTTTTTTCAAGGGTGCTTTTGTTATTTTAGGATAATATAACTTTTAACGCCGATGTGAAAAATGGCGGTTTAATCCTATTATGGTATTGAGGAAATGTTAAACAAGAGAGGAGGATAATGAGGTGAAGGAGGTAAACTTGAGCTTTTATATAGCGCAATAGATAGTGTGCCTTTGGCTAAGAAGCTCACAACATTGCCATCCGGAAGTAAAACTGACCACACACAAAACTATGTGTAACCTTTAACGTTTATAGTCTGGTTAATAGTTTAGTGAGAATTACTCATAAAAGCGGATGGCAAAAAAACAATAACAAAGACAGGAGTAACGTCAACTTCATTCTATCCATATCCACTAAACGTGCTCAAAGCACTTTACAAGGGGTCCCAGGCCAACAGCAAACTTAATATCATGTAGAACGATCCGAAAGCGAGTGTCATACGACAAGTCCACATAGCCCCACGAGTAATGGAGGATCATTTGTTTCTCACCACCTCAAAACGGATAAAAAGTGAACAAATATTAGTGTGTCGCTATGCGGTCCTGTGGTATGCATGACCCTCGCTTTCGGATCGGAAGGTCCTGGGTTCGAGCCTCGCTCGGCGCATAGTTGAGTCCTTGAATAAAGGCTTTTTACTCACATTCTCTCTCCTTACCCAGGTGTAAAATGAGTACCTGGTCGTTAACAGGAATGTCTCTGTCGGGAAAAAAATTGTATTATCGTCTGATAGGCGTCATGTCTCGTTCTCGTGTTGCTGTTGGTCATGGCCCCTTTGTAAAGCGCTTTGAGCACGTTTCGTGGATGTGAACTCTATAAAATCTCAAATTTTTTTTTTTTAATATATAAATAGAGCAAAATGAGCGCCACTCAGTTCTTTGTTATTGTTTTTAGCCAACCATTTTTATGAGCAGTTATCACTAAAATATCTCATTCAGACTATAATCGTTCAAGATTACACATAACTTTTGTGTGTAAGTAAGTAATATCTGGTTGATGGTTTTGTGAGCTTTTCGGCTAAGCGCAAAGCATCAATAATAAGACACGGTCAGAAATACTCTTCAACAGTCGTAACGTCACTTCCTTCCTAATGACGTATGGTAACTTGTAACACTGGCTCTAAACTATCGGAACAATGGCGGACGCCCATATGAAATAATTCTCCGGCGACCATAAAAGCGTATCCAGAGGAAAAAAAACCGCATAAATTTGATCATGTTTTGACTTTAACACATTCTGATCACAAGGCATATGAAAAGTTCTAGCCAGCATGAAGAATAAAAAGTAATGATTTTCTTAGTTTAGAACCAAGATGGCCGCCGTTGCCGGGCGGCGTGACATCAGCCTACTGAATCCAATTTGAACCGTAGGTCTTCTACAAGTTGATCGACTCTTCACCATAAGGAAGAGAAACAAACACCCATGTTGAACATCTGTGGCTGGAGATGCGGCTATGAGGTCTAGTGGTATGACACTCGCTTTCGGATCAGAAGGTCCTGGGGTCGAGCATTGCTCGGCGTATTGTTGAATCCTTGGAACAGACTCTTTACTCACATTCTCTCACCGTACCCAGGTGAGTAGCTGGCCGGTAACAGCGTTGTCACTGTCCCCAAAAAATGTAACATCGCCTAACATGTCCGGCCCTACATGTTAAGAGTTGTTGTTGTCCAGGTACCCCTTGTAAAGCGCTTTGAGAACGTCTCGCTCGACGGATAGTTGAGTCCTTGGAAAAGGCTCTTTACTCACATTTTCTCACAGTGAGTTGTCGTTAGTAGAGCTCAAGGAAACAAGCGATTCCATTGGTTGAGCTATTGAATACAACGTACGATTTGTTTTCGTTTTTGGCCAAAGAATTGTCTTTTGACCTCATTTTTTGGTCAGTGTCAGGCTATAGATAGAATGCGCTTGGCCAAGGAGTTCACAACATTGCCATCCGGAAGTATAAAGGACCAACACACAAACTCTGTGTAACCATGAACTTTTATAGTCTGGTTAATACAGTTTAGTGAAAACAACTCACAAACGCGGATGGCAAAAACAATAACAAAGGCCTGAGCGACGTCATCTTCGAACTATCTATAGATAGTATACTCTTGGCTAAGAAGCTCATAACATTGCCATACGGAAGTATAACGGACCAACACACAAAATTGTGTGTAGCAATGCACTTTTATAGTGTGGTTGATACAGTTTAGTGAGAATCACTCACAAACGCGGATGGCAAAATACAATAACAAAGGCTTGAGTGACGTCATCTTCGTGCTATCTATAGTTTGGTTAATACCGTTTAGTGAGAATTACTCATAAACATGGATGTCAAAAAAACAATAACAAAAACTAAGTGACGTCAACATCGAATTTTGGGCAGATCAGACCTCTGATTACATCAGAGAAAACTCTGAAGAGAGTTTTGATCAGCCCATCGTGAAAATCGGGACTTGATCCGCCGACCATCGATATACCAGGGTGACATTGACACCAAAATCAGAATGTATATATATTATTCCTGGGTGGGTTCCTGACCTCCCATAGTTGGAAAGGAAGTACTTACTGTGCCTTCTACCCCCCTGTATTTGTTTTCCAATTTGCTTTCTGTCTTTGTCTTGGATGAGATTACTTGGTTTTGTCCAAGGCCTGGACGGATACCCTGGCTGAGAGGGAAACAGTCAAATGTATATCTATTGATTTGGAAGATTGTATTTTTTTTCCTTGTAAATCATCTCTCTGTTATGTATTATTATTTTTATTTTGAATTTATAATGTAAACATTAGCATGGACCTGTGCTCGTATCTTGATGAGACTTTTTGGTGATCTCAAACCAAGTACACTGATAGTGTGCTCTTGGAATCTACATCTGTTTCCTATTTGAACCAATTCCCTTTGTCTTACCCTTTCTTAGATACTTTAATTGTAATTCTAGAACTTTTTACTATCACATATTTTCCCTTTTTACTGGCGCTTATATGACCTAAATATGTTGCAAGGCCGTAAAAACATTCAAAACAAACAACAATGTATAATCCAAACGGTGAAATGGGTTATTATTGTATATTTTAATGAAGACAAATAGAAATGACTTCATGAAAAGACAAAAACTGACATCTCACAATGGACATGATCTATATTACATTTCAATGTGCTCGAGGTAAATGGTCACATTGGAATATGTGCTTAAAGTGACCCCACATAGTGAAAAGTGTTCACAGTTTTTTATCACGATTGGTCATTTTGTTCACCTTGACACATGGGTATGTTTACAACTTTCATAAACAAAGCAGCGTGTTTACATTTCTGAAGAAATATCCAATCGTTGGACAGCAACAAATCATGTGATTGATGACTGGGTTGGCAGAAGACATGAATATAGATCGCTCCCATTCTATCAATGTTAATAATATCAATAGGCTTCAACAGTCGTAACGTCACTTCCCTCGTATTGTCGGAGAGTATCTTAGTAACTGTCTCTAGACTATCGGAACACTGGCGGACGCCCTTATGAAATATTGCTTCGAGGAGCATAAAAGCGTATCGAGATGAAAAAAAACAAACATTATAAATCTGATCATGTTTTAATTTTTACACGTACACATTCTGATCACAAGACATATAAACGTTTTTAACCAGCATGACGAATAAAGAGTACCGACTTACTTTGTTCAGAATCACGATGGCCGCCGTTGCTGGGCGACGTGACATCAGACTATTGAATCCAATTGGATCCTATAGACTGATGTTACTCCCCCCCCCCCCCCCAGCAACGAGCAACTTGATTCTAAACAAAGAAAATCTATACTTTTTATTCTTCATGCTGCCTAGAACTTTTTCACATGTTATGTGATCAAAATAGTAATAATAATAAATGGCATTTATATAGCGCTTTACCCCGTTGTCACAGGCTCGAAGCGCTTTACAGTGATAGAAAACAAAACATATTACAGTGAGACAAGTGTGAAGGAAACGTGATACGAATTCAATTTAACAACAACAAAATATGAAAATAATATTGCAACATTATGACGTAAAAAGATAAAACTTTAAGCGAGATTTGAACGTTGTCAACGAATCCGAGCATCTCACGTGTGATGGAGAGAGTTCCAAAAATGGGGAGCCGAAAATTGAAAAGACTGTTCACCTATTTTACGCAATGGCTTAGGTTTGACAAGGATTGATTGGTTATTGCTTGACCTCAAGTTTCTATTGGGGACATATATGTTTAGAAGGTCTTTAATATAGGAGGGACTGTTCGTGCTCAGGGATTTGTAGACAACAGTACAATCTTATAGGCAACTCTTTTTTCCACAGGAAGCCAATGTAACTCACGGAGAAGAAGAGTTGCTACGGGTATTTTTTGTTATTGCGTACAATGAGCCTGGCTGCGTTATTTTGAGCAACCTGAAGTTTGCTAATTTTGTCTTTAGCTAGATTCGCCAAATGGAGTTACAATAGTCCAATTTAGATAAAACCAGGGAATTATATAAAGTTCTGTTATATGCTTCGGTATTAAATTACGAATTTTGCTTATTTTTTTCATTTCTATGTACATAGATTGTATGGTGTTATTCACGTGGCTTGTCATGGAAAAATCTTTATCGATGATGACGCCAAGGTGTTTTGCTTTATTTGAAAATTCTATTGTGCTATTTCCGAGAGTAATAGGTGTTTTATTTGCCTGTTTAAGGATACTCGGCCTTCCACACATTAAAATCTCAGTTTTACTATCATTTAATTTTAACTTATTGTGGTACATCCAAGATTTAATCTCATTAAAACAGCTCGTAATTCGTTGTATTAAGAACTGTAAATTACTAAGGGGTGCTGAATCATATATTTGCGTATCATCTGCATAAAAATGATAACTCAGATTGAATCTGGATATCACACTAGAAAGGGGCTGCATATATACAGTAAAAAGGACAGGGCCAAGAACAGAGCCTTGTGGCACTCCAAAATTTAAGTAAAACTTGTTCTGACTGAACACCATTCACCACGACAGTCTGCCATCGATCCTGTAAATATGATGTAAACCATTTAAGGCAATTCCTTTTATGCCGAACGTATTTTCTAGTCTTCTTAACAAAATGTCATGGTCAATGGTGTCGAAGGCAGCTGAAAGATCTAAAAGGCATATACATTGATTTGTTAGCATCAGCATTACATAACAAGTCATTAAAGATTTTAAGAAGCGCCGTTTCAGTACTGTGATGATGTTTGTAGGCTGACTGATGGGGTTGTTCCAAACTGTTGTTCTTAAGATGAGATGTTAATTGTGTAAGAACTATCTTCTCCAAAAGTTTTGACAAAAAAGGTAAATTTGATACAGGACGATAATTGTTTAATATATTGTGGTCCAGTGATGGTTTCTTCAGAAGTGGTTTGACGAGGGCACTTTTAAAGCACGATGGAACTTCGCCAGTCAGTATGGATGTATTTATGATTGATGTAATGGATGGTAATAATGTATCGATGGAGCTGGTCAAAAGCTGTGCTGGTAGGGGATCAAGGTCGCAGGATTTAATGGGGTTTTTTTTATCAACTCCTTTATGAAAATAGGTGAAACTGGTTGGAACTTGTCTAAAGGGGTACCACAGAATGTATTTGTATCTATAAATGGTTCATGCCGATCTGTTCTGAACGAATGTTATGGATTTTGTCTTTTAAAAAGTTGACAAATGTGTTTGGCAAGTCTCTTTGATTGGTTGTAGATGGTAATGAAGTGCATCTTTCACGTCCAAGTAGATCATTGCAGATGTTAAATAATTGTTCACAAGATTTAGAAGTTTCGAATTTTGAAAGAAAATACGTGGTCTTTGCCTTTTTTATTGTTGTCTCCAGGCACGAAATGCGTTCTTGAATATTTCACGATGAATCGTAAGGCCTGATGTTTTCAGCAGTCTTTCTGCTCTCCGACACTTCGTTTTAGCTTCTTTAACGTCCGACGTATACCACGGAGCATACTTGCGGTTGGTGACGGTCCTTGTTTGGAATGGCGCATTGTTTGTCAAGCGTTTCGATGAGACAACTATTCCACTGGTCTGGAGAAATCATTGAATTTTTAGTAAGTTTTGTTTCTAAATCGCCTCTGAAATTGTCCAAATTAATGCCTTTAATGTTTCTGGTTGATGTGGTGGTGGTTTCTTGGCATGGTTTTGAAACGTCAAGATTGAAAGAAATGAGGGAGTGGTCCGAAAAGGGGAGATAATCGACGGTGGCGTTGGTTTTTTGGAACTCTGAATTTTCTACAATTACCCAATCTAAAATATGACCAGCAGAGTGGGTTGGCGTTGTTACGATCTGGCACATGTTGTTCTCCGATAATGACTCGTGCAATTTAGCGGTGTCTGTGACGTTGTCGAAGTGAAAATTAAAGTCGCCGAGTATAATTGAATGGCCAGGACGCGTGTATTGCAAAGTTAGCATCTCGTTGATTTCCTTCCTAACATCAGGTAATTTTATTTTGTTTTTCTTGTTTACTGGCGGTAGGTAGATGCAGTTGAAGTTGTATCTTGTATTCTGGAGGGATAATCTAAGATCAATGGCCTCCATTGTTTTGCAAATGTATACAAGTCAAAACATGATCAGATTTATAATGTTTTTCTCCTCTGGATACACTTTTATGCTATTCGGAGAAGTATTTCAAAAGGGCGTCCGCCATTGTTAGATAGTTTAGAGCCAGTTACTAAGTTACTATGCGCCATTACGAGGGAAGTGACGTCACGACTATTGAATCCTATTGGAGCGATCTATATTCTGTTTTTGTCCAATCTAGTCATCGATCACATGATTTGTAGCTGCCCAACGATTGGATATTTCTTAACAAATGTAAACAAGATGCTTTGTTTATGATGCTGTACACATACCCATGTGTTAAGCTGAAAAAATGACGAATCGGGATGTTAGATATCTCAAAAACTGTGATTACTTTTCACAATGAGGTCACTTTTAGCACACCTTGCAATGTGACCAATGATCTCGAGCGAATGAATGGTAGAATTGATAGAACAAAGTTCGTCACTCAGGTATTTGTTATTGTTTTTTGTTTTTTTGTTTCTTTTTTGCGATCCACGTTTATGAGTACTTCTCACTAAACTGTATCAACTACACTTTAAATTTTCATGGTTACACACAGTTTTGTGTGTTGGTCCGTTCTACTTCCGGATGGCAATGTTATGAGCTTCTTAGCCAAGCGCATACTATCTATAGATAGTTCGAAAATGACGTCACTCATGTCTTTGTTATTGTTTTTTTTTTTTGCCATCCGCGTTTATGAGTAATGCTCACTGAACTGTATTAACCTGACTATAAACGTTCGTGGATACACATAGTTTTGTGTGTTGGTCCGTTCTACTTCCGGATGGCAATGTTATGAGCTTCTTGGTCAAGCGCATACTATCTATAGTTAACATTGCTTTGCTGAGAAGCTCACAACAATGCCATCCGGAAGTATACCGGACCAACACACAAAGAAGTGTGTAACCATGAACTTTTATAGTCTGGATAATACAGTTTAGTGGGAATTACTCATAAACGCGGATGGCAAAAAACAATAACAAACACTTGAGTGACGTCATCTCCTTTTTGTCTATAAAGTTCATGGTTACGCATAGTTTTGTGTGCTGGTCCGTTTTATTTCCGGATGGCAATGTTGTGACCTTCTTGGTCAAGCGCACACTTTCTCTTGATCATCCCCATTATTAATCAGTAGATTTTTGGTCAATCGAAACATGGAATTTGTGACACACCTTCACACGTGCTCGGACAAACATAGTTGGTTTATTATAAACAATAACGTGAACGAATTCGACCTCCATCTGATCGTTGTTATTGTTTTTATATTGACAAATGGGTGACTAGTTATCACATGGTTTTCTCGATCATATCAAAGAGCGTGTAGGTAACGATTGTTATGTTACCAAGAGCTCTCACTTCCCGCTTTTGGTGAAGCCAAGCATCTTCCGTCTTCTACTCGTATTTTCTTCATTGTATCAGTAAGCCTAGCGTGCATGATACACGCGGAGCACACCCACCTCGCTGTCTCGCCTGGCACGCGACAATAGCATTGCGGTTAAGAGAAGTGAGAGCTCTTGGTAACTACGTTACCCTACACACTCTTTGATCATATTAAAAACGTTTAAGTTTACACATAGTTTTCTGTGCTGATTCTACTGATCAAGCGGTAGAACAGTGGATATTTTACTTAAAACATACCATCGATAGTAAAACATGTGTAGTTTGCTGTGTCTACCAATCACTGCCATTGTTTACATGATGACGATTATCTGAGAGGCGTGGTTATCTACCGGTTAATTGGTTCCTGGTTCACCTTGTTCTATTACCGTATTGAGAAGATCGGTCACAAACACTCACTCACTCACTCACAATCCAGTGTCGTCCTCATTGACATTGGCTGCCCGCAGTATGCAATGACAAATGTCTGCCCATTCTCTTCGTCTGTTGACGCTATCGTATAGATAGTATGCGCTTGGCTCAGAAGCTCATAACATTGCCATCCGGAAGTATAACGGACCAACACACAAAACTCTGTGTAACCATGAACGTTTATAGTCTGGTTAATACAGTTTAGTGAGAATAACACACAAACGCGAATGGCAAAATACAATAACAAAAGACGTGAATGACGTCATCTTCATTCTATCTATAATTCTCTTCCATTCATATCTGTCCATTCTTGGATGTTTTTAAAAAATATAAGTAGGCCTGGGTGGGGTTCCTGACCTCCCATAGTGGGCAGGAAGGTACTTGCTTTGTCTTCTATCCCCCTATATCTGTTTTCCAACCTGCTTTCCGTCTTTGTCTTAGAATGAGATAACTTGGTTTTGTCCAGGCCCTGGCCGGATACTCTATCTGGGAGGGAGACAGTCAAATGTATAGTTAGAGTTTTGGGAGATGATATTTTTTTCCTTGTAAATCATCTCTCTGTTATGTCATGTATTATGTTTTGTTTACGTATTAAATATGATTTGTAAACATGTGAGTGTCTTCCTCTTAGTGGAAAACTGTGTTTGTGTCTTGGTGAGACATTTAGGTCGTGATCTCAAACTAAGTACTTTGACGGTGTGCTCTTGGAATCTACATCTGTTTCCTATTTTAGCCAGTTCCCCTTTGTCTTACCTTTTCTTGGGTGCTTTAATTGTAATTCTAGAACTTTTTACCCTCCTATTTTCTTCCTTTTTACTGGCGCTGATATGACCTTAATGTATTGCAAGCGCCGTAAAACCCTGAAAACCAAGCTATATAAGTAGGAATAGGTCTTCCCCTTCTTCATTTGCCTCCATTTCCCCCTATATCGCATCTTTCATCGGCGTGCATGGGTTTCGGTATAGATAGTATGAAGTTGGCATCACTCAGTTCGTTGTTATCGTTTTTGCCATCCGCGTTTATGAGTAAATCTCACTTATCTGTATTAACCAGACTATAAACGTTCAAGGTTAGACACATTTTTGTGTGTTGGTCCGTTATACTTCCGGATGGCAATGTTATGAGCTTCTTAGCCAAGCGCATACTATCTACATATGACAGAAAAAAAAAGTGAGTTTTATCCTTTTGATTACATTTAATAGCGCTGGTATGACTTCCAGCTCTTCCAGTATGCTTTTATTTGTTCTTATTTCCCTCCCGTTTATCCCCATCATCCTTCTGTAAAACCACAATTACTGGATTCAGTAGTCTGATGTCACACCGCCCGGCAACGGCGGCCATCTTGGTTCTAAACAAAGAAAATCATTACTTTATATTCTTCAAGCTGGCTAGAACTTTTCATATGTCTTGTGATCAGAATATGTAAAAGTCAAAACATGATCAAATTTATGTGTTTTTTTCCCCTCTGGATACGCTTTTATGCTCGCCGGAGAAATATTTCATACGGGCGTCCGCCATTGTTCCGATAGTTTAGAGCCAATGTTGCTAAGTTACCATGCGTCATTAGGAAGGAAGTGACGTTACGACTATTGAATCCTATTCAGCAGAGTTTATAGATAGAATGCGCTTGGCCAAGGAGTTCACAACATTGCCATCCGGAAGTATAACGGACCAACACACAAACTCTGTGTCACCATGAACTTTTATAGTCTGGTTAATACAGTTTAGTGAGAACAACTCACAAACGCGGATGGCAAAAACAATAACAAAGGCCTGAGTGACGTCATCTGCATAGAGAGATAGATAGATAGATACATAGCTACCTGTATGCCAATTTCCATGCTTTCAATCCCGGTCTTAGCTACCTGTATGCCAATTTCCATGCTTTCAATCCCGGTCTTAGCTACCTGTATGCCAATTTCCATGCTTTCAATCCCGGTCTTAGCTACCTGTATGCCAATTTCCATGCTTTCAATCCCGGTCTTAGCTACCTGTATGCCAATTTCCATGCTTTCAATCCGAATGTGCACGGTTTTAGCCTAATTCTCCCGACTACAATGAATATGAAGAAAATGTATGTTTTTACTCAGTTATTTCCCTTGTTTAATATAGCTGTAATAGGGAAAATCCACGGCCTTAAACCGAAACGTTATGATTGATTGCCAGAGTGGTTCTATGGCAGATGGGGGTTTTATTATGCGTCTTGGTAACCCGTATGCAGATTTACATGCTTTCAACCCAAATTTGCACGGTTTTAGCCTTATCCCCCCCCCCTTTTTTTTACATAGATAGAACGAAGATGACGTCACTCTGGTCTTTGTTATCGTTTTTTTTTACATCCACGCTTATGAGTAATTCTCACTAAACTGTATCAACCAGACTATAAACGTTCAAGTTTACACAGTTTTGTGTGTTGGTCCGTTATACTTCCGGATGGCAATGTTATGAGCTTCTTAGCCAAGCGCATACTATCTATACAGCAGCGCCGGAAAAAATACCAGCGCCGAAAAAACAATTACCAACCAAAATAAATCTGTGTGTGTGTGTGTGTGTGTGTGTGTGTATGTATGTATGTGTGTGTATGTTTGTGAGAAAGAGAGAGAAAGGGAGAGCGGTATAGCGCGAGAGAGAGAGAGAGAGAAAGAGAGAGAGAGAGAGACGGAAAGACAATGTGTTTGTGTGTGTGTGAGAGAGAGATAGATAGATAGATACATAGAGAGAGAGAGAGAGAGAGAGAGAGAAAGAGAGAGACAGAAAGACAATGTGTTTGTGTGTGTGTGTGTGTGAGAGAGAGAGAGAGAGATAGATAGATAGATACATAGAGATAGAGAAAGAGAGAGAGAGAGAGAGAGAGAGAGAGAGAGAGAGAGAGAGATTTTAATAGATTGATGCTATTGTTATGCGCCTAAATGTAAATGTTGCTGCTTGAAGCTCGGGGAAATAAATAATAATGTGAAATTGAATGTAACTTCACTTACTGACTTAGATGCCTTTCGCGTCTCGACCGAAAGATCGGGTCGCCTTGGCTGTTTCCAGTATTTCCTGTGTGAGGTGTCTCCAATATTGCCGGTCCTCTGCTAGGGTTCTCAGATTTTCAAGGTCCCCTGCCGTTATGAGACTAATGCTTTGTCCAAGTGTTGTGAGGTTTTTGTTTAGGATCACAGGGAGTGTTGTGATCGGTCTTCCTCTGAAAAGGTTCCCGTGTTTTTGGAAGTATCCCGACATGG
This sequence comes from Berghia stephanieae, assembly GCF_034508935.2. Classification (NCBI taxonomy): domain Eukaryota; kingdom Metazoa; phylum Mollusca; class Gastropoda; order Nudibranchia; family Aeolidiidae; genus Berghia; species Berghia stephanieae. The sequence goes on from NC_088371.1 coordinate 23,956,588, forward strand.
CTTGGTTAGCTGGTATGTTTTTGTCCCTGCGTAGTATGTGACCGAAAAGTTGCCATCGTTGTTGTAAAATGTCAAGGGAGATTGGTCTTTCTTTTGTGATCTTATAGAGTGATTCATTTGAGATCTTTTTTGGGTATTTGATGTCCAGTACCCTTCTTAGCTGTGTGCGATGGAAGGCATCCAGATGTTCTTCTTCGGATTTTGTCAACGCCCAAGTGCCGCAGTTATACAGAAGTACCGGTTTTACAAGAGCACGGTACAGTTTCAGTTTGGTTTTTCTCTTTATTTTGTCACCTCTAATCCATACATTGGTGAGTTTACTGAGTGCGGCGTTTGATAGCTGTCTCCAATTAGTGAGCCGACTTTCTTTGTTCTTTTCCATTCCTCTTTGTTCCTCGATATTGTTGTAAATTCGGTTTTATTGGCATTGACTTGGAGGTTATATTTCATGAGGGTATTTTGTATGATGTCTATATTTGCTGGTGTTGATCCAATAAAATCGACATCATCTGCATAGGCGATTTCTCTAGGGATTGCATTCTCAATATGAGTCGTTGGTTTTGGAATAATAATTCAATGATAATAATAATAATAATAATGACATTTATTTATATTGCGCCCAATCCTCTTTACAATAAAGCTCTAGACGCATAACAAATAAATAATAGCGTGAAATTGAATGTAAGATTCATTTAAGTACAATATAAATAAATTTCATTATTATTATTATTATTATTATTATTATTATTATTATTATTATTATTATTATTATTATTATTATTATTATTATCATTATTATTATTATTATTATCATTATAAACTTCTGATTGATTCGAAACCAATTTCCCTCACATTTCAGCACATTCAAGAATCGATCAAGGCATCGATAAAGAGAGGATGGATTTACGAGTAGCTACATTTACCTAACCTGAAGTTTTAAAGGAAATTTTTTTTCAAGGTAAGTATATTTTCTTTGTAATGTTATTATATTTTCTGACTGGTTATTATTTTCATCAACCTCGTCACATCATTATCCTAATCATCATCATCATCATCATCATCATCATCATCATCATCATCATCATCATCATCATCATCATCATCAATCATCATCATCACCATCATCATCATTATCATCATAGTCGTCGTCGTCATTATTATCATTATTGCTATTATTATTATTATTATTAGTATTATTATTATTATTATTATTATTATTATATTATTATTATTATTATTATTACTAGTAAAAAGCCCGCAATTTTGCGGGGAAAGAACTATTTTCATTCGATACTGTACTCACCATAATTTAATGAGGGCAGATTGGTAAACAACGTTGTCTGTGTAATTTGGTATATCTTCGGTTGGTTTTTCTGTGTCGCCCAATAATATATTTAATAATATATTCCCTCAACTAACCCCAAGAAAAAATTAAACCTAGTACCTTTAATTAACCCCAATAGGAAAAACTAACACCCTAGCACTTTAATAATACTTCTGACTAACCCTAATAGGAAAAAAAATCATCCGATCTCGTGCTAACCCTATATAAAATCATGACAAATTGAATAAATAAATGCCTGACAAAAGATCAAAGGTGAAAATACAAATTTAAAGAATACTGGGGATGCAGGAGCTTTCGAAATGTCTCCCCTTTACTTAACTTATGGAAAAACAAACTTCCTAGCACCTTTAATAAGACTTATGACTAACCTCTCGAGAGGTTAATAATAACCTAATAGATAACCCTAATAGAAAAAAAAAACAACTCTCGGACTGCTTTGCACTACCTTTCAATATTTAACAAATCAAAATGGCGGCTGAAAATCAAAACAATGGTCTGTAACTTTATTCAGTTGACAAAATTACTTTTAGGGTAACAACTGCAAAATAACAATAAATAACAAAATGTTACTAAAGCTCGCAACACAACATATTAACAATGTATAACACTACATAGCTCCCGCCAGAGCTTTTGTTCATTTGTCATAAATCCAGCCGATCAGGGGGTTTGGATAATCATCCCCTTTCAGTGCGTTTGGATTCGGTCTGCAACGTTTCCTCATCAGGAAAGATCATACGTTTCTCCTGGTTGGTTGCACCCGTTTTACTCTCTCCCGTGTTCTGTGCTTTCTTCGGTCTTCCCGTTCGTGGTGGTTCATGTACCTGAACAGGTTGATCAATGTCACAGTGTGCGGGTTTTAGTCTGTCGATTGAGACTGAGTCTTCTTTGTTTCCTACTTTAAGTTTGAAAACTTTGTCACCGGTTTCTAGAACTCTATACGGTCCTGTGTACGGAGCCTGGAGTGGTCTTCGATGTCCATCATGACGTATGAACACGTATTTAGCTTTGCTGATGTCCCGTGGTACGAAGCTTGTTGCTTTTTTATGCGTGGACGGAGGAACTGGACGAAGTTGACCCACTTTCTCACGGAGGTTTTTCAACATTTCAGGAGTATTGGTGTTGGGATCCGGACCAGGAACAAAGTCTCCAGGTACTGTAATAGGTGCCCCATATACGAGTTCTGCCGACGAGGTATCGAGGTCTTCTTTTGGGGCGGTACGTATACCTAACATCACCCAGGGAAGTTGATCAATCCAGTTTGGTCCTTCTAGTTTCGCTCGAACGGCTTCCTTCATGCGGCGGTGGAAACGTTCAACCAATCCATTTGCTTGGGGATGGTAAGCTGTTGTTTGTTTGATTTGAGTACCAAGGAGTGTGCACACGTTTGACCACAACTGTGAAGTGAACTGTGGTCCTCGGTCTGATGAAATGTTCTCTGGTACTCCGAATCTAGCAACCCAGTGTGCGATGAATGCTCGTGCTATTTCTTCTGTATCAGTACTGGTAATGGGTATTGCTTCAGGCCATCTGGTAAATCTGTCCACCATCGTAAGCAGATATGTATAACCACGTGAGGGGGGCAGTGGTCCAACCAAATCGATGTTGACATGGCTGAAACGTCCGCTGGGTTTTTCATATTCTCCCAGGGGCGCCCGCGTGTGTCTGTGTACTTTTGCCCTTTGGCATGATGTGCAGGTCTTTGCCCATGCATTGATCTGTTTGGTCATTCCCTTCCATACCATTTTCTGTGAAATTAGTCGGCGGGTAGCTCTGATTCCTGGATGTGAAAGACCATGGATGGCGTCGAACATCTTTCGTTGCCATGATTTGGGAACCACTGGCCGTGCCTCTTCCGGTCGATATGTCACAGAGAACTGTAGTGCCATTAGTCCCGTAAGAAATGTCTTTCAGTTGCAGGGATGTTTCTGAGGTGCGTAGTGATTGGACCTCCTCATCATTCAATTGAGCTGTTGCCATGGCCTCATAATCTATTCCCTCAGAAATCGCACTGAGACCGAAGTCGTCTGAGGTGTCGTGTTCTACTGTTGTTCTTGACAACGCATCAGCTACTGGATTGTCTTTTCCTGATATGTGTTGGATATCAGTTGATAATTCTGAGATGGCAGATAGTTGTCGTTGTTGGCGTGCGGACCATGGTTCTGAAACCTTTTTCATTGCAAATGTTAGTGGTTTATGATCCGTGAAAATGGTGAATATTCGTCCTTCCAAGAAGTAACGGAAATGCCGAACGCCACAGTGGACAGCCAGGAGCTCCCGATCAAAATCGCTGTATTTCTGTTCCGGAGGACGAAGCTGGCGGCTGAAAAAGGCGAGAGGTTTCCATTGGCCGTCAATGTTTTGTTCTAGTACTCCCCCCATCGCTATGTCAGAAGCGTCTACTGTCAGTGAAGTAGGAGCTGATGTCTGCGGGTGGGACAACATAGTTGCTTGGGCCAAGGCTTCTTTTGTTGACTTGAAAGCGTGTTGTAGGGTATCTGTCCATTGAAGGGGTGCAGATTTTTTTGTTTGACCAGCCAATGCCTTGTAAAGTGGTTGCATTAGTTGAGCTGCTGCTGGCACGAAACGGTGGTAGAAATTGACCATGCCAACAAATTCCTGTAGGCCTGATGTTGTTGTAGGGGTGGAGAATGAGCGAATTGCCTCCACTTTCGCTGGAAGAGGAGTTGCTCCGTGACAACTGATCCTGTGTCCAAGGAAATCAATCTCTTTCAACCCGAAAATGCACTTGTCTGAATTCACCAGTAATCCATATTTCTCTAGCCTATCAAAAAGGGCATTTAAGTGTTTTTTGTGTTCTTCTGCATTTTTGCTAGCTATGAGGATGTCATCAAGGTAAACAAATGTGAAGTCCAAACCCTGACAAACTGTGTCCATCAGTCTCTGGAAAGTCTGTGCAGCGTTTTTTAACCCAAAGGGCATCCGGAGGAACTCATAGAGGCCAAATGGGGTTATGATTGCTGTCTTGGGGATGTCCTGCTCGTGGACTGGGATCTGAAGGTAACCACGAATGAGGTCAACTTTTGAGAAGATTATGCAACCTGATAGTCTTGCTGAGAGGTCTTGTATGTGAGGAATCGGGTAGCGATCTGAAGTAGTAGAACCGTTTAACCTGCGGTAGCCTCCACATGGTCTCCAACCTCCGTTGGGTTTAGGTGCCACATGTAGAGGCGATGCCCACGGACTGTTGGAACGACGTACGATTCCTAGAGCCTCCATGTTGTCAAACTCCGATTTTGCTAGTGCTAGTTTGTCTGGTGCCAGACGGCGTGCTTTTGAGTGTACTGGAGGGCCCGTTGTGGTTATATGGTGTTCCACAGAATGCTTTGTTGTGGGACATGAAACACGTGGGCGAAGTGAGTGCTGGCCGTGTAGATAACAGCTGAGTGAACTGATTCTCATCGTCAGTTGTGATGATTGAGATGTGTGGGGCTGTATGCTGTGAAGTCATGAGTGAGACTGAAGCATAGGTGCCGCTGTGCATTAGGCGATTGCCCTTCAGATCGACGAGTAGTGAATGAGCCCGAAGGAAATCTGCCCCCAAAATTGGTCTGTTGACGGCTGCCAGTGTAAATGTCCATTCATACTGGTGTGATCCTATGTGTAAGGACAGTTTACGTTGTCCATATGATTTGATGAGTGTACCATTGGCGGTTGCTAACGGGAACCCGTGTTGTCCGCGGCGAAGGTCGTTTGTTGAAGCCGGTAACACACTGATCTCAGCTCCTGTATCGATCAGAAAGTTGCGGCCAGATTGTTTACCATATGCAAACAGAAGGTTGTCCTTGGAGCCGGCCACCATATTGCTTATAGGTGGCCGGCTGTCCAGTTTTCCGAAAATTTGCAAGGAGTGGTGCATTTTGTAGCCTGTTTGCCGAATTTTTGGTGGTACCAACACAAATCCGGGTCGGGTGTCTTACTGTGTTGATGGCGTGGTCCATCTCATTTGTTGTGTTTGCCTCCTTTCATTGTTGCATTAATGGTAGCTCCGGTGGACATAAAGTGTTTCTCTGCTGCTTTGGCCAGGTCCCGGAGGGTCGGATAATCCTGTTGAGTTACCAAGGATTGGACTTCTGCTGGTAGTTGGCGTAGAAAAACTTCCTTAAAAAGGAATCCTGGTTCTTGTCCTGGAGGGACTATGGCAAGCATTTTGTCCAATAGTTCGCTTGGTTTGGAATCACCCAGACCACCAATGTCTAAGATGCGAGATGCGGCTTCTCTTTCAGAAAGTTTGTAATTGTCTATGAGTCTTTGTTTGAGGGTTTCATATTTGTTAGTGCTTGGTGGGTTGGTCAGGATGTCGAGAACTCTGGTGGCAGTGTCTTGGTCGAGGGATGCTGTGACATAACTGTATTTAGTTACGTCAGCTGTGATTCCTTTAATTGTGAATTGTGCCTCGGCCTGAACGAACCAAATTTGAGCTCTTTGGGGCCAAAAGGTTGGTAGTTTGATGGACACTGCGTTGGCTGCATGGGTATCCTGATTGTTTGGCATGTTGAAGGCAGGGTGTGTTCAATCCTGACGTCGGGGTCACCACTGTAACTTTATTCAGTTGACAAAATTACTTTTAGGGTAACAACTGCAAAATAACAATAAATAACAAAATGTTACTAAAGCTCGCAACACAACATATTAGCAATGTATAACACTACAGGTCAAATTAAGAAATTTTAAACTTTCACAAATCTATCAAGGTTTGTTATAGAGTTTTTAAAATACTTCTAGATATAATGACAAATTGAATAAATAAATGCCTGACAAAATATCAACGGTGAAAATACAAATTTAAAGAATACTGGGGATGTCGGAGCTTTCGGAATGTCTCCCTTTTACTTAACTTATGGAAAAACAAACACCCTAGCACCTTTACTAAGACTTATGACTAACCTTAATAGAAAAAGAAATATCCTCGATCTCGAGCTAACCCTAATAGTAAAAAAAGAATCAAAATGGCGACTGAAATACCTTCATGTGATCAAGTGAATAATATCATTATGAATGCCAAGATTTGCTAAAAAATGCCAACACCCACACACACATATATACACCACACACAACACACACACACACAAACACACACACGCACACACACACACACACAAACATACACGCAATTAGAACATACATAACAACACTGATCACCGCGAAATAAACAAAACACCGGAAGTAATAATAATACTTGATGTCATAAATAGATGACGCAAATTGACAACTTTTTACAGTGTCAAAATTAGTTGATTTTGGGAGTCAAGTGTCGTCGTTGGTACATATTTTATGATATCTGTTTGACTCAACGAACTTTCAAACTGACTTTAAATTATAAAAGGAAATCAAGTTATCTGTTTATCTATCTGTAAAAAATACATTTCTAATTTTCAAATCTTTCAGTAGAGTTGTGCGCCGTATCAATTTTTTTATTGACTGAAATAAGCGCAATGTTCTCCACAATGCTATATTTTTTTAAAGAAAGGATTATTATTATTATTATTATTATTATTATTATTATTATTAGTAGTAGTAGTAGTAGTAGTAGTAGTAGTAGTAGTAGTAGTAGTAGTTGTTGTTGTTGTTGTTGTTGTTGTTGTTGTAGTAGTAGTAGTAGTAGTAGTAGTAGTAGTAGTAGTAGTAGTACTAGTAGTAGTAGTAGTGGTAGTAGTAGTAGTAGTAGTAGTAGTAGTAGTAATAGAAGTAGTAGTAGAGGTAGTTGTAGTAGTAGTAGAAGTTGTAGTAGTAGAAGTTGTAGTAGTATTAGTAGCAGCAGCAGCAGCATTTAGTAAAAGTGTGTATGGGGGGGGGAGAGAGAGAGGAGGAAGTGGTGGTGGGTGAGGATCAAAAAGTCGACATATCTGATGATAATCGAATCTCTTTTTTTAACGATATTTCCCGACTCGCATTCACTTCCTACTCAAATTAACATATCAAATACTGTAAACCTTCCCCGCTGGTCTTTTTTCTAAATCCGATTAATTCATCGGCTCCACGATAACAACAACAACAACAACAGCAACAACAACAACACCAAGAAAAACAACCACCTAAGATCCTGGTGTCAACGTATAATAATTCATTCTGTCGTGATATCCAGCGTCCGATATAACAAAAGTCGACATGGGTTTGAATAGTAATTGAAATGTATTGACCATCACCGTGAATCAATACGTTAAGTGAATTTTATTGGTGACAGGCCCTCGGTTATGGTTAGTTAGTACGTTGTGATTTTAATAATATGTCCTGTCATCGCATCTAGACTAAGGATTTATTAATTTTTATTGTTGTTGGGTTTTTTGGGGGGTTTTTGTTTGTTTATTTTGGGGTGGGGGGGGGGGGGGGGAGGCGGTTTGTCTGGATTTCTGTTTTGTTTTGTTTTGTTTTGTTTGGGTTTTTTTTTTATTATTTATTTTGTTTAATCGTTTTCATTCTATGTTGTTGTGGCTGTGGGGTTTTTTTTTACAATTGTTGTTTTTGGGTTTTTTGTTGTGTTTCTTATTGATTTATTTGTTTGGGGTGTTTTCGTTTGGGGGGGGGGGGGGGTTGTAGCTACTTTTTTTGGGGTGGGGGTGGGGGGTGGGGGGGAGGGGGTTGTAGCAACTTTGGGGGGGGGGGCGGGGAGGTATTTTGTTGTTTTTTGATTTCTCTTTTTCGTTTTTGTTTTATTAATTTATATTTTAGTGTTTTGTTTTTTTACAACCCAGATAACGGCAAACCGTGGCAATTAGTGTAGGGTGATGAACAAGGCAATACGTAGATTGGCCAATAAATGCGCCGATTCAATTTTTCCTTCATCAGGGCTTATATTACACAGGGCCGAACCGCTATTGGGACGAGTTTATGATAATACATCTCTCTCTCTCTCTCTCTCTCTCTCTTATATATATATATATATATATATATATATATATATATATATCTTCTTCTTCTTCTAGGTTCCATGCCTGGTCCAGGCTTCGGATACTGCATGAATTATCTCTCTCCATTCCTCCCTGTCTCTTGCTTTTTCAAACAGCTCTTGGATTGTTAGGTTGGTGAAGCCCTTCAGTTGGTCTATGAGTGTTTTTCTTTGTCTCCCCGGGCGCGTTTACCAGGTATTTTTCCACAACTTGCCAGGTATTCATTCTTATCTTTCCTTACTATGTGTCCGAAAAAGGATAGTTGTCGATCCGCTATTAAGGGCATTAGTTTCCTTTGTTGGTATGTTTGTTTTAGCACTTCTTCGTTCGTTTTGTGTGCAGTATACGATATTCTCTGCATCCTTCTCAAACACCACATTTCAAAAGCTTCAATGTTCTTTTGTGTTTCTGCATTTGTAGTCCAGCTTTCGCATCCGTATAACAAGATTGGCCACACGTAGCACTTCAAGACTCGGAATCTAATCCCGAACGACATCTGTTTGTTTTTCAAAATGTTTCCCAGGTCCATGAAGGCCTGTTTGGCTTGAGTTATTCTTGCTCGTATGTCTCGGTTACATCTTCCATCTGTTGTCACTATTGAACCTAGGTATTTAAAACTTTCTACGTTGGTAAGTTGTTCGCCGTGAATCGTTATATTGCAGGTGTTGTTGTTTTCGGGGTTTTTCTGTATTACCATGCATTCCGTTTTGGTGATATTCACTTCCATTCCCTTGGCTTCACTATCTACTACCACTTTGTCAACAATCTTTTGAAGTTGGATTTCTGATGTTGCAATGAGTACCGTATCGTCTGCGTATCTTATATTATTTATGTTGTGACCTCCTACTTTTATTCCCTCCATATTAGTTATGCCCCTCATGATTGTTTCTTGGTATAGATTAAACAGATCTGGTGAGGCAACACACCCTTGACGGACTCCTTTCTTAATAGGAATGGAATTTCCTGTAGAGTTTCCGATTTTGATAGATGCCTGCTGGGTGTAGTATAATGTTTGCATGAGTCTGAGGTCTTTCTCATCAGCGCCAATGGAGTGCAGTTGTTTTAGTATTTCTTCGTGGCGTACTCTATCAAAAGCTTTTTTGTAGTCGACAAAACAGAGGTATAGTGGGGTCTGAACCTGTATAGCTCTTTCACTTAAAACACGGAGGAGGTATATTGCGTTCCTTGTCCCTCTGTCAGGTTGGAATCCATATTGTTCTTCTGCGATTTCGGGGTTAATCTTATTCCTTAGCCTGTTGATAATTATACGCAACAGTATTTTGTTGATGTGGCTTATTAAACTTATAGTTCTAAAATTTTCGCATCTGACTGCACCTGCTTTCTTTGGTATTGCTATGAAAATAGAGTTACAGAGATCTTCTGGAATTTTCCCAGTGCTGTATATATTGTTGAATAATATGTGAAGTTCATCAATTGCTAGATCTCCTAGGCTTTTTAATACCTCTACAGATATTTCATCAGGGCCTGTTGCTTTACCATCCTCATTCGTTCCATGGCATGTTCAATTTCACTTTTGGTGATGTTTGGTCCGCTTAATGGTTCTTTGAATTTCAGTGGTGGTTCATTTCTATTTGGATCATAGTACAGTTCACCTATGTATTCTACCCATCGGCTTTCTATATGTTGTTCTTCAAATAGCAGTTCCCCTTGTTTGTTTTGGATACAACTTCCTGCTGCTTTGCTTTTCCTTTTCCTGATAGTTCTTTTATTCTTTGGTGAGCTTGTTGGGGGTTGGGTTTGTATTCTCTTTCGATTTCGCAGCATTTCCAGTCTAGATAGTTCTCGTGTGCCTCGATGCATTTGGATTTAATGTGGTTGTTCAATGTTTGGTATTCTGCAGACCCTCTGTTGCATTTTCGTCTTTCTTCAAATAGGTTTAGAATTTCATTTGTCATCCATTCCTTTTTGCTGTTTATTTGAGCTATTGGTAAATGCTTTTCTGCAGTTGCTTTGACACACTTTTGGAATATATCAAATTGTTTTTCACATTTTTCGTTATCAGGTTCACTTTGGCTTTGTATCATGAGTGCATTTTCAAATTCTTCTCTCATTTTTGTTTGTATGCCATTGTCTTTGCATGACCTGTAATCCCTCTTTATTCTACCAGCTGTTCTCTGAATAGCTTTATAACGTTATCCTTACTGTACAAACAACTGGGACATGGTCACTGTCTACATCGGCGCCTGGGTAGGTTTTGCAATTTAATATGCCATTTCTGAATTTTGATGATACTGCTATAAAGTCTATCTGGTTCCTTGCTCTGTCCCCTGGTGATTGCCATGTCCAGGTTCTTCTTGGGTGTTGTTGAAACCAGGTGTTTGAAATCATTAATTTATTTGTTCTACACCAATCTGCCCAGATAATTCCTCGTTCATTTCTGTCTCCGAGTCCATGTGGTCCGATTATGTCACCATCTCTGCCTCTGCCAATCTTAGCATTTAGGTCCCCCATTACCATAAGGACTTCTTGTGATTTACACATTCGTTTTGCTTTGTCTAGTGAATGGTAAAACTCTGTCATATCTGCATCTGTCGCCTCTTCTGTTGGTGCATAAACTTGAATAATATTGGTGTCAACTACAGGTCCTCTTAGCTTAACCAGCAAAACTCTGTCTGAGATTGCTACGTGCCCTTTGTAAAATTTGGTTGATTGTTGGTCTAAGATCATCCCTACTCCTTTTTGGAAAGAGGTTCCACCACTCCATATGATCTTATATGTCGTGTTGTTTTCTTGTTTTGACATGGTTCCCTGCTCTTTCCATCTCATCTCTGCCAGGCCAAGAATATTTATTTGGAGCCGTTTCATTTCTTTTCGAATGTTGTTTAGTTTTCCTTTTTGGGCACAGGTCCTGACATTCCATGTCCCAATTTTGGTTTTATATATATATATATATATATATATATATATATATATATATATACATCCATCCATCCATCCATCTATCTATCTATCTCTATCTCTCTATCTATCTAACCATCTCTCTCTCTCTCACTCTCTCTCTCTCTCTCTCTCTCTTTCTCTCTCTTTATTTCTTTCTTTCTTTCGTGATCTCAAACTTAGTACACTAATAGATTGCTCTTGGAATCTACAGATGTTTCCCATTTCAACCATTCCCCTTTGGCTTACTTATATTGTGTGCTTTCAATCCTAAATCTTGAATTTTTTTACTATCGCATTTACTTCCTTTTTACTGGCGCTGAAGAAATGACCTAAAGTGCTGTAAAACCCTTAAAAACAAACAAAACAAATAACCAAGCAGCACCTGTCTTGTGCCTCTCACATTGCTGTGGAAACAACACTTCAAGATGTGCAACAGTGCAACAACAACTTGTACTAGGCTTCAACAGTCGTGACGTCACATCCCTCTTAATGATGCATGGTAACTTAGTAACTAGGTTCTAAACTATCAGATCAATGGCGGACACCCATATGAAATACTTCTCCGACGAGCATTAAAGTGTATCCAGAGGAGAAAACATAAATTTGATCATGTTTTGACTTTTATACATTCTGATCACATGACACGTGAAAAAGTTCTAGCCAGCATGCAGAATAAAAAGTACCGATTTTCTTTGTTTACAACCACGCTCCTAGTTGCTAGGTGGACGTGACATCAAACTATTGAATCCTATTGCTGGACTCAGAGCGTAGCCATCGTTAACATATAGCCTGATTCTGACCAAAAAAATGACGTCAAAATACAAGTTTTTGGCCACGAAACAAAACAAATCGTGAGTTGTATTCAATAGGTCAACCAATGGAATCACTTGTTTCCTTGACCTTTACTAACGACAACTCACCAGAAGTTACACAAACCTGAACAAGGACGTCAAACTATAGATAGTATGCACATGACGTCACTCAGGCCTTTGTATTGTTTTTGCCATCCGCGTTTGTGAGTTGTTCTAACTAAACTGTATTAACCAGACTATAAAAGTTCATGGTTACACAGAGTTTGTGTGTTGGTCCGTTATACTTCCGGATGGCAATGTTGTGAACTCCTTGGCCAAGCGCATTCTAACTATAGATAGTATGCACTTGGCTAAGATGCTCATAACATTGCCATCCGGAAATATAACGGACCAACACACAATACTGTGTGTACCCATGAACGTTTATAGTCAGGTTAATACAGTTCAGTGAGCATTACTCATAAACGCGGATGGCAAAAAACAATAACAAAGACCTGTGTGACGTCATCTTCGAACTATCTATAGATAGTATGCACTTGGCTCAGAAGCTCATAACATTGCCATCCGGAAGTATAACGGACCAACACACAAAACTGCGTGTAACCATGAACTTTCATAGTGTGGTTGATACAGTTTAGTGAGAATCACTCACAAACGCGGGTGGCAAAATACAATAACAAAGGCTTGAGTGACGTCATCTGCATACTATCTATAAGTCCTTTAGGGTTCTCGTGTCAGGCTATAAGTTAACGATGGCTACGCATCAGGTCATTGGTCAAATTGTAAAATGTGCTCAAAATTACCTATAGGTAGAACGGAGTTGACGTCACTCAGGTCTTTGTGATTGTTTTTTGTTTTTTTGTTTTTTTTGTCATCCATGTTAATGGGTAATTCTCACTAAAGTGTATTAACCAGGCTATAAAACATCAAGGTGACACATTGTTTTGTGCGTTGGTCCGTTGTATTTCCAGGTGACAATGACGTGAGCTTCTAAGCTAAACGCAATAAAAAAATAATGCTCAGTTTTTTAAACATCAAACACCACAGTAGGATTCAATAGTCTGATGTCACGTCCGCCCAGCATCGAGCAACTTGGTTCTAAACAAAGAAAATCAGTACTTTTTATTCTTCATGCTGACTATAACTTTTTCTCATAAAATGTGATCAGAATGTATAACAGTCAAAACATGATCAGATTTATGTTTTTCTCCTCTGAATACGCGTTTATGCTCGTCGGAGAATTATTTCATAATGGGCGTCCGCCATTGTTACGCTAGTTTAGATCGAGCTGCTTAGTTACTATGCGTCGTTACGAGGGAAGTGACGTCAGACTGTTGAAGCTTATCAAATGAATGCGTGTATCACAGATTCTGTACATTACTTGTGTCCAACACAGTGATCACTATTAATAGGACAACACACTTGTGAACACCATTTGTTTATCATTTGTTGGAAAGTGGAAGGGGGGGGGGAGGTTATATGAATTTTAAAAGTGAAAAAACTCACAAAATAACACATTTCATTTCATTAAAACGATAGCCCCAACACTGAGATACCAGTCCTATGTGGAAAGGTCTTTTGTTAATAGGATCCAATTGTCTGATGTCACGTCTGCCCAGCAACCAGCAGCTTGGTTCTAAACAAAGAAAATCGGTACTTTTATTATATTACTGTTCCACATGTCATGTGATAAGAATGTATAAAAGCCAAAACATGATCAGATTTATGTTTTTCTCCTCTGGATACTATATTATGCTCGTCGAAGAAGTATTTCATAATGGCGTCCGCCATTGTTCCAATAGTTTAGACCCAGTTACTAAGTTACTATGCGTCATTACGAGGGAAGTGACGTCACGACTGTTGGATTCTATTATTCTTTGTCCACCAATCAAGGGATTGAATTCGGTAGATAATGTATTCACCAATAGATAGAACGAAGTTGACGTCACTCAGGTCTTTGTTATTGTTTTTTTGTCATCCATGTTTATGAGTAATTCTCACCATACTGTATTAACTAGACTATAGATAGAATGCGCTTGGCCAAGGAGTTCACAACATTGCCATCCGGAAGTATAAGGGACCAACACACAAACTCTGTGTAACCATGAACTTTTATAGTCTAGTTAATACAGTTTAGTGAGAACAACTCACAAACGCGGATGGCAAAAACAATAACAAAGGCCTGAGTGACGTCATCTTCGAACTATCTATAAACACTCAACGCAAAGTTTTTTGTGTTGGTCCGTTCTATTTCCGGATGGCAATGTTGTAAGTTTCTTAGCCAAGTGCACAGCATCTATTGGTCAGTTTGTGCAGTTTGACCCATTGGTTTGTTTACAATTTTAATAAACAAAGCAACGTGTTTACTTTTACTCATAAATGTTTACTCTTTGCACAGCATCAGATCATACGTTTGATGACCCAACTGAAAGAAAACTGGAATATAGATAGAACGGATTTGACGTCACTCGGGTCTTTGTTATTTATTTATTTATTTATTTATTTATTTTTTTTGGCCATCCATGTTTATGAAGAATTCTCAGTAAATTGTTTTAACCAGAAGGTTCAACGCTACACATAGTTTTTATGTGTTGGTCCGTTATTACTTCCGGATGGCAAGTTGTGAGTTTCTTAGGAAATGCACACTATCTATAGATAGAACGAAGATGACGTCACTCAAGCCTTTGTTGTTGTATTTTGCCATCCGCGTTTGTGAGTGATTCTCACTAAACTGTATTACACCGACTCTAAAAGTTCATGATTACACAAGGTTTTGTGTGTTGGTCCGTTATACTTCTGGATGGCAATGTTATGAGCTTCTTCGCCAAGCGCATACTATCTATAAATTGAGCTTTATATAGCGCAATACCCACTAAATGTGCTCAAAGCGCTTTACAACAGCAACATTTAACATGTAGGACAGGACATGATGCCTGTTAGGCGATATTATGCTTTTTCGGACAAAGACAACGCTTTTAACGGCCAGGTACTCATTTTACACCTGAGTACGGTGAGAGAATGTGAGTAAAGAGTCTTTTCCAAGGACTCAACTATGCGCCGAGCGCGAGGCTCGAACCCACGACCTTCCGATCCGAAAGCGAGTGTCATACCACAAGACCACATCTATAGACAGTATGCGCTTGGCTAAGAAGCTCACAACATTGCCATCCGGAAATAAAACGCAAAACTATGTTTTGTTAAACGTTTATTGTCTGCATAATAAAGTTTAGTGAGAATTACTCATAAACGCGGATGGCAGCGAAAACAATAACAAAGACCTGAGTGACGTCAAATTCATTCTATCTATAGATTGCTCGTCATTCCTCTCATTACTGTGTCAAGATATTGTGAAAAATGCTCACAAATTATGGAGCTGACCTATTTGGCTGTTTGCCACATTCTAAAAGTGCTCATGATTTTAAATGTGTATGTGTGTGCCTGGGCGTGTTTGTGTGGTATGTGTCTCTGTGTGTAATTGTGTATTAATCTGTTTTTGTGTGTGTGTTATTGTTTTTACGTGTGTCATATAACATCCATGTCGCAATCCTTTGATTTGAATCTGTGACACGACTGTGGCCCATCAGATTATCTCCCCTACTTGTTTGTCAGAGAGGTTTCTTCACTCGCCTTGTATTTAAACAATAAATTCTCTCCCCTTGTCCTATTATTGTAATGACGTCACACAACAAGCGGATTGTAGCTTAGTAGGTTAAACTGTTACTACTACTACTGTTAGACTATGAAAAAGAAATACATTAAAAAATTTGGCTAGAAATATCGTCCTTCAAAAATCGATCCATTAAAATGACCCTCATCTTGGCAAAAACTCTGAAACCTGGGACTTCGCCGCGATGCGAAGTCCCAGGTTTCAGAGTTTTTGCCAAGATGAGGGTCATTTTAATGGATCGATATTTGATGGACGAGATTTCTAGCCAAATTTTTAATATGATTTTTCAGAATACGGTAGTGTGGTAATGGGGTTATCAAGTTCATAGATGTAAAATAAAATGTTTTAATACGATTTTAAAATCTGACGCAATGACTTCAATGTTATGAAATATCTAACATTATGAAATTGAATGTAAGCTTCAATTTAATATACGAAAACAGAAAAATGGACGTTTCTGGTTTCTCCTTTATCAACAAAACAGGAATGCCCATCAATGTTTTTGTTTATTCATCTTAACAACGCCACTACCACATTATCACATTCGTCTGTAGTGTTTCATTCATCCTGTATTGTTGATAAAGGGGAAACCCGAAACGTCCATTTAATCTGTTTTCATATTACATTGAAGCTTACATTCAATTTAACATTGTTATATATTTCTTCGAGCTTGGAGCAGCAATATTGACATTACTCAATGTGATAAATACGATGTTATTCCAGCCCTCCCATTAGTATGTGGTTTCAGTTCTTCTATTCACCATAATAGGCCTCAAAAGTCATGACGTCACTTCCCTCGTAATGACGCGTAGTAACTTAGTAATAACTTGGTTCTAAACTATCGGAACAATGGAGGACGCCCTTATGAAAAACTTCTCCGACGAACATAAAAGTGTATCCAGAGGAGAAAAATATTATAAATCTGATCATGTTTTGACTTTTATACATTCTGATCACAAGACATGTGAAAAAGTTTTAGCCAGCATGAAGAATACAAAGTACCGATTTTCTTTGTTTAGAACCAAGCTGCTCGTTGCTGGGCGGATGTGACATCAGACTATTGAATCCTATTTGTAATTTTCTCCATCTGCTTGAATGACAATTTGACCCAAAAAATAAAAACGTTGGATTTGTATTCATGCGCACCAAAAGATTATTTATAATTACCAACCAATCAGCTGTCTTTTACATCTTATTTCACACCAATCAAATGTGCGCAAATATTCTGCAATCGTTGAATAAAGTTTTATTTAACGCATTCAAAACATTTCTTCAACGATCTATCTATGTTTACTAAGAAATGACACAAACACCATCCAAAAATCAGTGCTAGAAGGAAAAGTAGTTGGAAGATAGGCAGGGGCAAATCGAGGAAGTCCTGGAAAGGAAATGTGGAGGCAACAACTGGCAAAAAGATAAATGACTGCTCGGTAACGGCCCTTGAGCCGGGGGAATGGCGTTCCATGATATTCAACCTCTGTAGGGAGACGGAACTCCGGTAAGGCAATGTTAGAAATGACGAGAGTTTTCCAATGAGAGGGCAAAAGTTTGTGAGCAAAGTCCTGATTTGGAAGTCAAAATCTAAAATACTGCCATTATGTTGATTGAAGCTGTGCGGCTATGTGGTCTTGTGCTATGACACTCGCTTTCGGATCGGAACGTCCTGGGTTCGAGCCTCTCTCGGCGAATAGTTGAGTCCTTCGATAAGACTCTTTACTCACATTGTCTCACCGTACTCAGGTGTAAAATGAATAACTGGCCATTAACAGCTTCGTCTTTGTGGGGATAAAATGGTAATATCGCCTAACAGGCGTCATGTCTCGTTCTCTATGTTAGGTGTTGCTGTAGGTCAGGGACCATTTGTAAAGCGCTTTGAGCAAGTTTAGTGTATATTGCGCTATGGATAGTATGCGCTTGGCTAAGAAGCTCACACATTGCCATCCGGAAGTATAACGGACCAACACACAAAACTATGTGTAACCTGGAACCTTATAGTCTGGTTAATACAGTTTAGTGAGGTGGATGGCAAACAAAAAAACAATAACAAAGACCTGAGTGACAACTTCGTTCTATCAATAGATAGAAGTAATAGTCTTCAACAGTCATAACGTCACTTCCTTCCTAATGACGCATGGTAACTTAGTAACACTGGCTCTAAACTATCGGAACAATGGCGGACGCCGTATGAAATATTTCTCCGGCGAGCTTAAACGTGTATCCAGAGGAAAAAAACCCCATCAATTTGATCATGTTTTGACTTTTACACATTCTGATCACAAGGCATATGAAAAGGGCATGAAAATTTCTAGCCAGCATGAAGACTAAAAAGTAATGATTTTTTTTGTTTAGAACCAAGATGGCCGCCGTTGCCGGGCGCGTGACATCAGACTACTGAATCCAATTTGACGTCATTCGGGTCCTTGTTATTGTTTTTTGCCATCCATGTCTATGATAATTCTTACTTAACTGTCTAGATAGTTCAAAGATGACGTCACTCAGGTCTAGTTATTGTTTTTTGCCATCCGCGTTTATGAGTAATACTCACTAAACCGTGCAAACATTGCAATCCGGAAGTATAACGGACCAACACACAAAACTGTGTGTAACCTTGAACTTTTATAGTCTGGCTAATACAGTTTAATGAGAATTACTCACAAACGCAGATGGCAAAAAAATCAATAACAAAGTCCTGAATGGCGTCATCTACGTTCTACCCATAATCCAGACCATAAACGTTCATGGTTACACATAGTTTTCTGTGTTGGTCCGTTATACTTCCGGATTGCAATGTTGTGAACTTCTTAGCCAGGTGCACACGATCTATGTAGATAGAATGCGCTTGGCCAAGGAGTTCACAACATTGCCATCCGGAAGTATAACGAACCAACACACAAACTCTGTGTAACCATGAACTTTTATAGTCTGGTTAATACAGTTTAGTGAGAACAACTCACAAACGCAGTTGGCAAAAAATCAATAACAAGGGCATGAATGACGTCATCTACGTTCTATCCATAATCCAGACTATAAACGTTCATGGTTACACATAGTTTTGTTTGTTGGTCCGTTATACTTCCGGATTGCAATGTTGTGAACTTCTTAGCCAGGTGCACACAATCTATATAAAAGCTCAAGTTTATTGGGTTTTTCTGGAGCTTTGATGAGTGTTAGATGGAAGTCTAATCTCGTCCTTGGCCCCCATCACGACTCACAGTGAGAGATCTCGGTGAGGACCACTGGGGCAATCTTCACATTTTTTAATTAAAACAAGATTAGGCACAACGTAATTTTCTACCTTATGATGAAACAGGCTTAATCCCCCTCGGTGTCATGTGATAAATGTGTCACTCTCTCTATCTTTCTATCTCTCTCTCTCTCTCTCTCTCTCTCTCTCTCTTCTTCTATCTTATCTTCTATCTCCTCTCGCATCTCGTTCTCTCGTCTCTTCTCGTTCTTTCTTCTTTCTTCTCTCTCGTCTCTTCTCTCCTCTCTCTCTCCCCTCCCCTCTCTTCTCTCTCTCTCTCTCTCTCTCTCTCTCTCTCTTTCTCTCTCTCTCTCTCTCTCTCTCTCTCTCTCTTCTGCTTTCTCTCGTTCTTTCTTTGTCTATCTCTCTCTCTCTTTCTCTCTCTCTCTCGAGAACTCTCGCTCTCGTTCACCCTCTCTCTCTCTCTCTCTCTCTCTCTCTCTCTCTTCTCTACTCTCTCTCTTCTTTATATATTTATATATATATATAAATATATATATATATATATATATATATATTACAATGCGTTCTCAGTGTCATGACATATGTATATCATTGTGTCCCTTGACGCCAATCGTGGGTCCTTAATGGCGTCTGATGTCACTTTCTGAAAAGAGAATCTTTTGGCCCTGAGCGAGGTCGCCATGAAAGGCACATGACATCAAGAACTGGACCACGCAAATGAAACGTGACTAGAAAGAATGGCACACATATCATATAAAACTGGGGGCGATAATATATATATATATATATATATATATATATATATATATATATATATATATATATATTCTCACCTCGTTCTGTTACATTCCCCGACAACGTTGTTTCACCCTGTTGGAATCGTCAGGTACGTTCTTTAAAAGTCTTAGTGTCTGTGAGGAATGTTGTGTTCTGTCTAACTCCACTCATATATATATATATATATATATATATATATATATATATTATATATATATATATATATATATATATATATATATATTATATATAATATATATATATATACATATATATATATATATATATATATATATATATATATATATATTATGTGTGTGGGGGGGGGGGTGTATTTGTGTGTGTATGTTGGTGTGTGTGTGTGAATTTGTGAGAGTTATCTCAATTTTAAAAAGATGATAATATAAAATCGATGTGCACTTTACGAATCCAACGAATTTCCTTCCGTTGGTAAGGGAGTGGCTAGGAGGCTTAACTTAATTAAGAATTAAAACGAGGAGGGGATTGTATTGGGTCCATTGCTTTTCATACTGTATATAAATTATGATCTTCTTTGTGCGGCTATGTCGTCTCGTGGTATGACACTCGCTTTCGGATCGGAATGTCCTGGGTTCGTGCCTCTCTCGACGCATAGTTGAGTCCTTGGAGAAGGCTCAGGTGTAAAATGAGTACCTGACTGTTAACAGCGTTGTCTCTGTCCGAAAAAAATTGTAATATCGCCTAAAATGCGTCATGTCCTGTCCTAAATGTAAAATGTTGCTGTTGGCCAGGGAACCCTTGTAAACGCTTTGAGCACGTTTAGTGGATATTGCGCTATGTAAAAAGCTCAATTTTTTTTTCAATTCGGGATGTTGTTGACTTTACTTGTAAATTATTGGCAGATGACACGGTAATGCATGGTTCTACGGGACGTGCACTTATTTGCAGGTCTGATAACTCAATTAATACGGGCTCACTGTTGTAATGGAAATCTTCAAAAATGACAAAAAACATTGTCTACTACAACGATGTTAACTAGGCCCATAATTGCTATCGGATGTTAGACCTGGATATACGTACACGTCGTTCTACTCAAAATGATCATGTTATTTAATCTGATGTATTTTCTTCATTTCAATGGTCTTAAAATTGGCTGCTTGAGTTTAACGCTATTTACAAAATGCAAGGTTTTACATAGGAAAAAACAATCCATGTATCAGTTATTATAGATATTATGCGCTTTGCTGAGAAGCTCACAACATTGCCATCCGGAAGTATAACGGACAAACACACAAACCTAGATGTAACCATGAGTTTATAGTCTCGCTAATACAGTTTAGTGAGAATTACTCACAAACGTTGATGACAAAAATCAATAACAAAGTCATAAGTGACGTCAACTTCGTTCTATCAATGGGAAAAAACAATCCATGTAATAGTTACTATACTGACCCCTCTAGAGCAGAGTGCCTACTTGAAATTTCAAAATGTTGTATTTTAGAATTGAGCTTTTATATAGCGCAATATCCGCTAAACGTGCTCAAAGCGCTTTACAAGGGGTCTCAACAACATTTAACATATAGGACGTGACATGACGCCTATTAGAGGATATTACATTTTTTCGGACAGAGACAACGCTGTTAACAGCCAGGTACTCATTTAACACCAGTGTACGGTGAGAGAATGTGATAGAGAGCCTTCTCCAAGGACTCAACTATGCGCCGAGCGAGGCTCGAACTCAGGACCTTCCGATCCGAAAGCGAGTGTCATACCACAAGATCACATAGCCACAAGGGACAAAAAGAAAAAGTCACCTTAATTAACTTTAGAAATAACATATTTGCCCTCAGCACGATCCAAAAATTCTCCAAAATCCCTTTAAAGGAATCAACGGAACTTAACTTTCCTTTTCAACAAGAGTTATTAAGTCAAAGAGGCGAATACAGTTCTGTAGATGGAGCGAAGAAAATCGTATTTCTACAAATGTTTCGTAGTCCTTGCTCTAGATCATTTGTTCAAGTTGAAGTTCAACGTCTTTATCTGCAAAAGACAGCAGCCTCTTATGGTTCACACTACTATGTTATGACGATCGACCCAATCAGCAAAGTCCGGTCCGCATTCGTGCACCGTCACAACACACCTTTCGACTAGATGCTCTGCCGTCTCGGGTTCTTGCCCACAGCGTGGACATATTGGACAGGTATGCAAAAGGCGGATTGCCCATCACTGCAGATTTTATACAATTATGTGGTGACTTTCTCCATTATTGTGTTATTGAGTTGAAAGATAAATGGTTGATAGTTGACCAAATTTGTTGTTGTTGGTAACATCTAGGATTTCTGGTGGGAGAGTGTTCCATTCCTTGATGGTTCTTGGGAAGAAACTGTTTTTATATTTGTTGGTTCTGTGTGTTGGGGTTGTGAACGTACTGCTATGTCTGTCTTCCATTGAATATGAAAAGGATCTTGGCGTTATTTTTGATCGATCTCAAAATTGTGATGTTCATCATTGATTATGATGACAATCTTTGTACCCATTATCAATTTAATTCTGCAATGGTATCTTGTGAAATAATGATGTCTTGAATTCCCTCGCATGTTTTAAACCAAAAAAACTGAAATATAATTCTCATTCCTAAAAAAACAAAAGCAAAAAAAAAAACAACAAAAAAAAAAATGTGATGTTCATATTGATACCTGTATTAACCAAGCGAACTAGACTATGTAGAAGTTTTGTCATTTTAGAGAAATGTATTTTCTTGTTTTTATTTAAGTCTCGTGTTCGACCCATTCTTAAATATGGCAATACGATTTGGTGCCTTATATTCAAAAGACAGTCAATAAGTCTTGAAAATGTACCACTTCGGGCTACCAAAATGCTTCAAAAATATACAAGAAATGAATTGAGTAGGAAAGTGCCAGAAGACAACAGAGAATAAAAACTTCTCGGCGGC
Source organism: Berghia stephanieae (assembly GCF_034508935.2). Taxonomy (NCBI): domain Eukaryota; kingdom Metazoa; phylum Mollusca; class Gastropoda; order Nudibranchia; family Aeolidiidae; genus Berghia; species Berghia stephanieae. Next base: position 23,979,135 of record NC_088371.1, read on the forward strand.
GATAGAGCTCGAGATAGTTTGTTTTTTTCTTGCATTTTTCTGTCTTGTTTTGTCCTAATCTGCCTCAAGATAGACTGAACTTTTTGGGATAGCTTTATTTTCGTGTATTGTGCGGCTATGTGGTTTAGTGGTATGACACTCGCTTTCGGATCGGAAGGTCCTGGTTTCGAGCCCTGCGCTCGACACATAGTTGAGTCCTTGGAAAAGGCTCTTTACTCACATTCTCTCACCGTACTCAAGTGTAAAATGAGTACCTGGCCGTTTACAGCGTTGTCTTTGTCCGAAAAATTGTAATATCGCCTAACAGGCGTCATGTCTTGTCCTACATGTTAAATGTTGCTGTTGACCTGAGACCCCTTGTAAAGCGCTTTGAGCACGTTTAGTGGATATTGCGCTATATAAAAGCTCATTTTAAAACAAAAATAATTTTTTTTTCTTCCTTTATCTGCCACTTTTTCATACACACTTGTTCAGATTTTTATCTTACATTGGAGCCTGCTCCCTAATTTCTCAATCAATGCATTGCACACCTAAAATCTCACCAGAGAATATTTGAAGTTTCAGAACAGGCAGGGTATCGTCCTTTAAGGCAAACAAGGCATCAAAAGACTATCTGGCTATGTGGTCAAGTGGTATATATGACCTAAGTTGAGTCCTTGGTAAAGGCTCTTTACTCACATTTTCTCACCGTACTCAGGCGTCAAATGAGTACCAGGCAGGCCGTTAACAGCGTTGTTCTGTCCCCCAAAAAATGTATTATCGCCTAACAGGCTTCATGTCTCGTCTTACATGTTAAGTTTTGCTGCTGGCCTGGATCCCTTGTACAGCGATTTTAGATTTCGAGTGGATATTGCGCTATATAAAAACTCTTTTTTTTATTATTTTTTTTTAATGAATGACAAAAAAAATTTGAAATTCTTTCAGATTGATGGAAATGTGACTTAGGACTTTATGAAATTTAATTCCTCATTTGGTTTACTGGCAAAATAAACGAATCAAATTGAAACGTAGTGAACACACGAAAGCCCCATGAAATAAAATCCATATAAAAATATGTAAATTTTATAAACAAAACATTTGCTTAAAATGCTAATTTCTTCTTCTGACCCACGGATTAACACTTATAAAATGTGTCATTTATCCGATTCCGTCGTCCAGATTTTGTCATGTCATGTGTT
>NC_088371.1:23985312-24022812 GCF_034508935.2 Berghia stephanieae
TGTTTGTTTCTCCATAAGTAAAGTAAAGGGGAGACATTCCAAAAGCTCCTACATCCCCAGTATAATGTATTCACTTAATGTAAATGTTGCTGCTCGAAGCTCGAAGAAATAAATAATCATGTGAAATTGAATGTAAGCTTCAATTTAATTACAAAAACAGATCAGATGAACGTTTCGGGTTTCCCCTTTATCAACAAAACAGGATGAATGAAACATCAAAGATGAATGAGATAATGTGGTAGTGGCGTAGTTAAGATGAATAAACAAAACATTGATTGACAGGAAATAGTACGCTCCTTTGTAAGGAAGCACGAATTAAAACAGAATGCTTGATATTTCTAAAAGGTGCGCAATTAATTAAGTGAAAAGAGGGGAGGCGGAGAGGAACTGTGTAATGCAGTTTAGAAAGTGAAATATAAAAACATGTAGAATGTTGTTGGAAGATAAATACAATGGAATTGAAAATCCTTTCTTAAATATAGTCTAGCCTTGTGGAGAACATTGTGCCATTTGAGTCAATAAAAAAAATATACGGCGCACAACTCTGCTGAAAGATTTGAAAATTAGAAATGTATTTTTTACAGATAGATAAACAGATAATTTGATTTCCTTTTATAATTTAAAGTCAGCGGAGGTGCATAAAAACGGTGCCAAACGCGACCAAACATGATCACCAGATTACTGTACTGTAAGGTAAGTTCTCGATCCCAGGATCGTCTTTGAACTCTGCTCACGTCTGCTACTTCAGGTTTATTTTCGCAGTTGATTTTATTACCACAACCTGTTTTCATACACGGACAACTATATGTTGCTGTGTCACGGGTCAGAGGCTATAGACAGTATGCGTTTGGCTAAGAAGCTCATAACATTGCCATCCAGAAGTATAACGGACCAACACACAAAACGGTGTGTATCCGTGAACGTTTATAGTCGGGTTAATACAGTTCAGTGAGCATTACTCATAAACGCGGATGGCAAAAAACAATAACAAAGACCTGACTGACGTCATCTGCATACTATCTATAGCGGCTTACACTTCATGTTGGGCCACACATAAAATAAACAGAGGATGTACCAAGTTACACAGACAACGTTGTTTACCAATCTGCCCTCATTAATTAATGGTGGGTATAATATCGAATGGAAATAGTTCATTCCCCGCGAAATTGCGGGCTTTTTACTAGTATATATATATATATATATATATATATATATATATATATATATATATATATATATTAATATATATATATATATATATACTTGCGATCAAAAGAAAGTATAGATAGTTCGAAGATGACGTCACTCAGGTCTTTGTTATTGTTTTTTGCCATCCGCTTTTATGAGTAATGCTCACTGAACTGTATTAACCTGACTATAAACGTTCATGGATACACACAGTTTTGTGTGTTGGTCCGTTATACTTCCGGATGGCAATGTTATGAGCTTCTTAGCCAAGCGCATACTATCTATAGATAGTTTGAAGATGACATCACTCAGGTCTTTGTTGTTGTTTTTTTGCCATCCGCGTTTATGAGTAATGCTCACTGAACTGTATTAACCTAACTATAAACGTTCATGGATACACACAGTTTTGTGTGATGGTCCGTTATACTTCCGGATGGCAAGGTTTTGAGCTTCTTAGTCAAGCGCATACTATCTATACACATTTAAAATCGTCGTTCCTTTTACCATTAGCCTTTCTGTGTACCGATAGTCGATGTTTTTGTTTTTGACCTGAAATTCGCTCACCACGTCTCGCACGTGCTAAAGTGACATTTAGCCCCTTACTCTGGACAGGAAGTGTGAAGATTAATTTTTTTGCCATCCGTGTCTTCTTGAAACATTTTCAAGGCAGGAAAACACAATGCAACATACCATCCATTAATCTATGCGATGTCACGACTTAGTTTAGAACAACGTGCACGTGCCATTGGTCATCTTCAAGCTGGACAGTCTGTGACCAATGTCGCAAGAATGCTTAATATCACAAGGAGAACTGTATATTCGTTAGTGGATCGATTTGAAATGATACAAACGGTAAGGTATATGTATGTATATAGTATATATGTGGGCATAGCTTAACATTGTTGTAATGGACATAATTTGGCTTCGTTTTATTTTTTATTTTTTGTTGTTGTTTTTTTTTTTGCATTACAACAATGAGCCCATAAGGAATTGGGTTATCAGGCCTGCAAATAAGTGCACGTTGACTTATACTAGAATGTAAGTTTAGATGTTTAAGGCTCGAAACAACAAGTAATATCCAGAAAATCGTGTAATCACATTAAAGCGTTTATCCATTTCATCATTGTTATTTATAGCAGCATTAGTAACAGAAACAGCATTGGTAACAGCATTGGTAACAGAAACAATATTAGTACCAACGGTAGTAACAGCAGAAGAAATAGCAGCAGTTATAAAAGCATTTTAATCAGCAGCAGTAGCAATAGTAACGGCAGCAGCACCAGTACCACCAGAGGCAGCATTAGCAGTAGTAACATAAGTAAAAGATGGGCCTGAAACTAAATTTTAAGAAAACCGAATGCATGGTGGTCTCAAAGAATGATAACAACACGATATTCCACTTGCCAAGCAAATAAGAGACCATCAAACAAGTAAAGAATTTTAAATATTTAGGCACTATCATCACCCATGACGCACGTGACATAGAGGATATAAAACAAAGAAAAGCAAAAGCAAAAAAAAAAAAAAAACACGTGTTCCATAAAATGCAACCAGTTGTTTTCAAACAACAACCTAAAGTTGAATCAGCATGAAAGTAGTAGACAATATATGTTATAAGTACCCTTTTATACGGTTGGGAAACGTGGACGCTTGACAAAGAATGTAAGAGGAGCTTAGAGGCATTTGAGATGTGGATGTATAGAAGTAATGTGAGGCTATCAAGGACGGACAGGTGTACGAACGAGGAAGTTTTGGAGAAGGTGAGAAAGAGAAGATTACTGATCGATAACATCAGAAAGAGGCAGTTACGCTTTCTGGGACATGTGTGGAGAAGAGACTGAATAGAAAAGTTGGTAACATCTGGGATGATCGAAGGAAAGAGAGCTAGTGGAAGGCAATAATGACTTCTCTAAATAACATAAGAATGGCCAAATGTGATTTTAAAAGCAACGCAAATTTCATGCGCACCGCAGATGATCGTGATTCGTGGAGAAAGCTGACCGGCAACGTGTTCAAGAGTACAAGCCACGATGGATGATGATGATGATGATGAACGGCAGCAATGACACTAACAGCAGTAGCAGCAGTGGAAGCAACAGCAGTAACAGCAATAGTATATGCTAGGAGGATCTGTAGGCCTCACTAAAGGGGGAGGAGGGGGAGCAGCATTGGCAACAGAAGAAGTAGCCGAAAAAGCAGCAGCATCAGCAGTAACAGGGGCACCAGAAACAACCACAGCAGCAGAAGTAACAACACCAATGGCGGCTGTAACAGCAGTAGCATAGGATAGAACCATTAGTAAGTTTGACTACATATGCAGAAGGACTGAAAGTAATACTGGCACTTTTAATCAGCAGCAGAAGCGTTGGTAACGTCAGATGCAGTGGCAGAGGAGGCAGCAGTAGTATTAGCAATAGTAATGGCAGCAGCATCACTACAACAAGATGCAGCATTAGCAGTAGTAACTTAAGTAACAAAGGAGTAACAGCAGTAGCAGCACTGGAAGCAACACCAACAGAAGCAATAGCATTCGCTATAATTATCTATAGGCCTCACTAAAGATGTAGGGGGAGGGGTGTGGGAAGCAGCATTAGCAACAGAAGTAGTAGCCGTAACAGCAGCAGCATCAGTCGTAACAGCAACACCCGAAACAACCGCAGCAGCAATAGTAACAGCGGCCAATGGCGACTGTAACAGCAGTAGCATATCGCTATAAAACCTTAAAACTGTTTGTAGGGCTCAATTTGCTTAATAAAATTATCTTTAGAATGTAATTGTAGCTTTCCTGTTTGAGTAAGATTTTGTGTTGGGTGTGTTGGAGAAAATTCTGAAAATGCCCGGTAAGGAGATGGTTAAATCTCTGGGGTATTTATCTATGCCTGTATATAACTTTATATTAAACGTTCATCATCCAGGAGTGGCTGAATAAAATCTCAAACTTCCTCTCTTATTGGGCTAAAACGGGACAGCGTGGCTCAGAGGTACGATCTTTGCGTCGTACCCGAAAGGTACTGAGTTCGATCACCCACCGCTACGCTGTGTGACCTTGAACAAGTCACCTCGCCTAGATCAAGCTGCGGCGCAAAAACCATTTACTGCAAATTAGATATATTCCAAAACAAATGTCTACCTTCCACATTTTTGGCCCTACAAAATATCAACTAAAGATCTACAAAAAGCTGGCCTGACCCGCATTTCTAAAACAGTTAAATCAAGAAGATGGAGATGGATTAGCCATGTTTGTCGGATGAGGGAGGGAGCAATCCCAAAAACCAGCGCTCAGGTGGACCCCGCAGAGTAGTCGCAATTAGGGAAGACCACTGGAAATTTGGAGAAGATCGGTGGAAAGAGAGATGACGTCCTTCGGTTGGACCTGGGGTGAGGTTCGGAACCTGGCAGAAGACAGAAGTCACTGGCAATAGGGGAAGACCACTAGAAACTTGGAGAAGATCGGTGGGAAAAAAGAGATGACATCCTTCGGTTGGACCTGGGGTGAGGTCCGGAAGCTGGCAGAAGACAGAAGTCACTGGCGCTCCTTACTGTCGGCCTTGTGTGTTTATGAAACACCAAAGAAGAGTATGCAAGTAAGTAAGGTATTGGCTTGAATAAAGGTTGGAAAGAGAACTGACTGGCCATCTGAAATAATTTTTTATTGTGTTTGAATCTACAAATCAAACGTTTTGTCATTCGAGCAGACTGAGAAAAACACAAATTGAAAATCGACCGTTTGACTAACCCAGACCTGTCTAGTACTACGAAATATTCGTAGAAATACAAATTGTTGGCACCAGCCACAAAACTACATTCGCCTTTTGACTCAATAAATCTTGTTGAAAAGGAAGGTTTAGTTCCTTAGAAACTATATTCAGGGCTTTGGACCATTTTTGGATCACGCTGAGGACAAATTGTTTATTTCTAAAGCTATTTAAAGTTATTTTTCTATTTTCCCCCCTGGAAATTACGAATTTTTGAAATTTCAAGTAGACCGCTCTGCACTAACCCTACTACTAACACTAGATAAAATAGTATCGATCATAAGGACACATGAAGCCTTCAACATTACGATTGACCATATTGATTTGAAGGAACACAGAAGCATCTGTTCTATTCTTTGTTGGAATTTGTTTGTTGAAGTTGGGTGTTTTTTTTAACAACAACCTCAATCTCACATGAATTTGATATTTTTACAACGAATGTTAAAGTCGAGAACCAACTATTGCTTTTGTACTATTTTTTTTTAATCTCTTGTGAAATTGTATTTTCCATCATGTTGAAAATATACAATATAATAATATGTATATGTGAGCATAATGATAATATAGTATAGAATATAATATAGGGAATTTAAAGGTCATGTGACCTAGTTACCTTGACATCTTCATATCATGTATTATACGTTTTGATAAGAAATAACCCAGGTGTGGTTGTACGAGGGGTATAGATTGTATGCGCTAGGCTAAGGAGACCACAACATTGCCATCCGGAAGTATAACGGACCAATACACAAAACTTTGTGTAACCATGATCGTTTATAATCAGGTTAATACCGTTTAGTTAGAATTACTTACAAACGCGGATGACAAAAAAAAAAAAACAATAACAAAGACCTGAGTGACGTCAAGTTCGAACTATCTATAATGATAGGGTTCTTGAACTTTTGCGATTGAAATTTTGAACTGGTTCACAATGTACACTATGTTGGAGACGTTCAAAATTCTCAACCCAGAAGTTCAAGATTCTTGTATTATTACATCCTTTGTTTAGGGGAAAACTCCGATTTTACTCAAGCGTAATAGCAAATATATTACTTGAGTTTGAGCTTCTTTTTTTAGCTTTTTTATATAGCACAATATCCACTAAACGTGCTCAAAGCGCTTTACAAGGGGCCAACAGCAAAACTTAAGATGTAGGACATGACATGACGCCTATTAGGTGATTTTAAATTTTTTTTTCGGACAAAGGAAACGCTGTTAACGGCCAGGGATTCATTTACACCCGAATACGGTGAGAGAATGTGAATAAAGAGTCTTTTCCAAGAACTCAACTATGCGCCGAGCGAGACCCAGAACCTTCCGATCCGAAAGCGGGTGTCATACCACATGACAACATAGCCGCAATGCGTCTCTATTATCCTTTGCATAAAACGTAGCAGTACAGAAAATAATTTCGTGACACTCGTTGGGTTTTACTAAAATTGATTTTGACGCGTAATGGGATCCTGGCTACAATTCTGATTCTTTAGGTCAAACCGTCAAAATCGAGACCCAGTCTGTGTAAATGTTGTCTTGTGGTATGACACTCGCTTTCGGACCGGAAGGTCCTGGGTTCGAGCTTCGCTCGGCGCATAGTTGAGTCCATGGAAAAGCATCTTTACTCAAATTCTCTCACCATACTCATGTATAAAATGAGTACCTGGTCGTTTACACCGTTGTCTCTGTCTGAAAAAAAAGTGTATTATCGCCTACCAGGCGTCATGTCTCGGTCTGTGTTGCTGTTGTTCAGGGACCCTTTGTTAAGCGCTTAGCACGTTTAGTGGATATTGCGCTATATAAAAGCTCAAGTAAAAGAAAGCTTAAGTAAAAAATAATATATTTTGATAATACATAATATAAGTGAAATTATGGGAGGGTTGCAATCAATAATAATATTTTTAAGCTTATACGTTTGAAATTTTGAACTCGTTCTAAATGCGCACTCCTAAGGTGGCGCAGCAACATTGGGAATCTGTTCAAAAGTTCCAACGTGTTCAAGGATTCTATATCATTACAAGCCTAAATTTTGTCTATTATTTCTTTTGTCATCAGTCGTTGTTAATGATCTGCGCTAAGAGTGATGACACAATCAAATAATATGCGAGAGAGAGAGAGAGAGAGAGAGAGAGAGAGAGAGAGAAAGAGAGAGAGAGAGAGAGAGAGAGAGCGAGAGAGAGAGGAGGGAGGGAGAAAAGAGCGAGAGAGAGAGAGAGAGACAGAGGGGGGGGGGAGAGAGAAAGAGAGAAGATGGGTAAAACCATGCCCCGTGACTAACGCCCATGAGATCAATTCGAAAATATGCCAACGGCAATAGAAAAGTTCTTGTTGACATTTTCAATTTAATTCAATTGTGTTGCCTTTTCTTCTTCTTCTTCCTAGTTTTAGACTTGCTTGTTTTATGTTCTTTGAAGGTGAATGCATATGATAATAAGATTATATACCACGTTTATTTCGTCATAAACTCTCCTATTGACATAATGTTTTCAATTCTTGAATTAACCCTCTCCGTACCAACTATAGGAAAATCGTCACTTTCGTTACGACACAACCAACATTTTTCTTATTCAAATTTCTCTTGAACATCATTAAATTTAAAGAAAATGAACAGTGTGTTGTTGAGCAGGTTTTGCTAAAGAAAAACTATGTATCGCAAGAACTTACTGCTATTGTGTTTGAGTAATGACAAATATATTCTTGTCTTAGTTGGGTGTGAAGTTTTGGGGAAAATCCTGAAACTAACTGGTAAGGAGAAAGTTAAAACTTGCGTCAATATCCGTTCTATAATCCGTTATTATTGCGCACATACGTAAGTAACCCACAGGCTATTCAATTTAATTGAAACTATTATAACACGAAGCATAACAATAGGCTTCTATGTCATAATATTCTGACATTGAATGACGTAATCAGTCGGATGGTGAAAAGGTTTGAACTAAGATATTAACACGTTTCGTTAGAAGGCCAATTATTATCAAAAATGAGTTCTTGTCATAAATTATTAAATCAACCCTTTATGTACATTTTCGGGAAATATCAACGCTTAATTTCACTTCTAAGTATTTTTTACAGCTAGTCAAGTTGAAAAAGTATGAAATTTGAGATAAGCTGCTAGATATCATCTCCATGAAAAATCACCCGATTTACTTCAAATAAGTATTAAATTGCTCTAGTGAGCATATTCTTCCAGAAAATGCAAATGAATGCAAATCCAAAGTTTTCACCTTCCGACTGATTATGCCATGCACTGACACTAAATAGTATCATTTTATAACCAACTTTAATTTTCATGAACTTAAATTAATTGATTGTTACCTCTTTTATTGATTTGTCACACAACGCTTCAAAGCTGTTTCATATCAGGATGAATCAGACCCGACGTGTACATATATGCAGGTCTGACATCTAATCGTAATAATGGGCCTATTTTTACATTGTTGTAATGGACAATATTTTGCGTAATTTTTTTACATTTCCGTTATAACAATGAACCCATAATAAGTTGGGTTATCAGACCTGCGGATAAGTGCACGTTGATCAGATCCCAAAAACTGGATTTATTACAAAATGATAAGAAAGTGCTTGGATGGGAGGGAAACAGTCAGTATTTTATGGCTATCAATTTAACTTCCCAGTCCTGGTTCATCCCGACGTAACACCGATTTCGAATTTCTGGTCACATATTTGAAGATACAATTATATTGCTTATTTATGATAACTGGATGGGGGTCCTGACCTCCCATACTGGGCAGGTTGGAAGTCGCTTATTACTATGTCTTCAATCCCCCTACAACTGTTTTCTGATTTGTTTTCTGTCTCTGTCTTGGAATGAGATTACTTGGTTTTGTCCTAGCCCTCGCTGGAGTCCTTGACAGGGGAAGGAAACAGTCAAATGTCTAGTTATAGTTTTGGGAGATGATATTTTTTCCATTTGCAAATCATCTCTCTGTTATGTGTGGCGACATGTTTTTTTGTTGTTGTTGATTTTTTTGTTTTTGTTTGTTTTTTTTTTGGTTTATAATATATAATGATTTGTAAACATTTGATTATATTCCTCTTAGTGAGGGGCCTGTACTTGTGTCTGAGTGAGACTAGAAGTTGGTCTCAAACTAAGTACACTGATAGTGTACTCTTGGAATCTATATTTGGTCCCTATTCAAATCATTTCCCTTTGTTTTATTATTTCTCGTGTACTTTCAATTTTGTATCTATAACGTTTTTGACCATCCCACTTTCCTTTTTACTGGCGCTGACATGACCTAAACGTGTCGCAAATGGTGTAGAGACCTTAAAGACAAAAACAAAATCTATTATGATATGTGTCTTATCGGCTCAAAACGGTATTATGTCCAAGCAAACCCGATGATTAAAATAGAATATTTAAGTTGAATCAAATATCAAAGCGTTTATTTAAAATGAGTGTCTGGGTGGGATTCTTAGCCTCCCATAGTGGGCAGGGAGGTAATTACAGTGTCTTCTATCCCCTTATATCTGTTTTCCAATTTGCTTTCTGTCCTTGTCTTGGAATGAGATTACTTGGTTTTGCCCCGGCCCTGGCCGTAGTGCTTGGCTGGGAGTGAAACAGTCAAATGCATAGTTATTGTTTTGGGAGATGATATTTTCTCTCTGTTACGTATTGTTATATTTGTTATTTTGAATGTATAATTAAAACATTTGAGTGTATTCCTCTCAGTGGGATCTTGTGCTGGTGTCTTGGTGAGACTGTGAGGATTTCTCAAATAACTACAATGATAGTGTGCTCTTGGAATCTACACCAGTTCCCTGTTAGAACCAATTCCCCCTGTCTTACTTTTCTTTCGTTGCTCTCAATTGGAAATATAAAAATAACAGGATTTTGAACCTATTAGCTCTTAAACGATACGATACGGTATAACTGTTTGAATACTCCATTTTCTTCCTTTTTACTGGCGCTGAAATGACCTAAATGTGTGGCAAGCACCTTGAAACCCTTTTCAAAAAGTAAAGCTATTAAAATATGTCCTTATCGACTCAAAACGGTATTATGTCGAATCAAGCTTGATGATTAAAATATACTATTTTAAGTTAAATCAAATATCACAACTTTTATTTATAATCAGTGCCGTCATTGAGGAGGGTAAATAAACCCAGAAAAATGAGTGGAGCAGGCACTTGTGTTGATAATTTTAAAATGAAGTGAGTAGAAAAATGCCAGAAGTCAGTAGAGAATAAAAAATGTTTCTCGGTGACGGGGGCTCGAACCCACGACAACTCCGCCTGGCTGTGAGAGGGACGCTATGCAGTCGACCCCATCCACCACCAACGTTTATTATTATTATTATTATTATTATTATTATTATTATTATTATTATTATTATTATTATTATGGAAATGGACCCAAGGCACCCCCTCCATGACCACAACTCAACGACAAGTAGACTGAAGTCGAGGAAGAGCTTCATGACGGAGTAAAGCATCAACCCGGACCATGCAGTTGTATACAGATTTTCCACATGGAGGGAATGGGACAATCATACAAATGAAGCTGTTGAAGATCCGAGAGAAGAACTGCCTTACGGAACTGAGCTGCCCAGGAATGAATGGGTAACACTGAACAGAGCACGGTCAAACTCGAGAGAGACTAGCTTGTGTACATGTGGATGCCTAGAGCAGACGATGGAGCACATTCTTAGAGAATGCCAGGATGGGCACAGCTGCATTGACCATGACCAAAGAGTCTGCTCCACAGATGCTGTGGTGTGGGTGCGGTGTTGGAGCGACAAGCTATCAGCTATGATGATGATGATTTTTATTATTATTATAATAACAAATATTATTATTATTATTATTATTATTATTATTATTATTATTATTATTATTATTATTATATTATTATTATTTTTTTTATTATTTTTTTTTTATTTTTTTTTTTTTTTTTTATTTTATTTTTATTATTATTTATTATTATTATTATTATTATTATTATTATATTATTATTATTATTATTATTATTATTTATTATTACAAGTGGTGGTAAAATAAAAACTTGAGCTTATATATATACCACAATATCCCATAAAGTGCTCAAAGCGCGTCCGGTGGGAAGGCGCGTGTCGAGGCACGAGACAACATGCCACACAAAATATCAAGATTGTAATCATAAACCTTTACAATGTCGATTTTCTCCTCATGTGATTCTCTCTGCATTAATCATGGCGTAAAATATAATTTTATCCCACATAAGATTATATTTCATTTTATATCACTTACTTACGCATTCTGAACACTGAGCTTTGAGTATTAAATATCAATTTATTATTATTTATTATCATTATTATTTATTAATTTTACGAGTCCTGAAATCGCTTTTATCGCTCAAAACCCGGCCGATAATTCTTTTAAACTTTAACCAGTTAAACGCCTTAGTCTGGGGAAAAAAAAACTCGTATTCAAAAATTTGGCCAGAAAACTCATCCTCCTTCAAATCACATCGATCGATTAAAATGACCTTCACCTTGCTTGGCAACAACTCTCAAACCTGGGACTTAAAGGAAGAGCTCGCGGGATCCCAGACTGGAGAGTTGGGTTTGTTTTTTTTTGTTGTTTTTTTTTGGGGGGGGTTGTTGTTTGTTTTTGATTTTTGACGAGATGAGGTTCTTTTAAATCGATCAATATTAATTTGAAGGACGGATTTTCTGGACAAATTCTTAAATATGAGTTTTTCCAGAGCATGACAAGTTAACTAACTCAATCCTAGAGATTTTTGCTACTTTTCAAAATTGGAAAAAAAAGATGTATTAAAAATGAGCATGTAAATAGATAGTTTTTATTCAACTACCATTTCCATGTAAAAACTAAAATCAATAGATTTTTGATAATAATTATTCTCAGAAAAAATGTAATAAATAGGCATGGGGTAAAAGTAAAAGTAACCCGAGTAAACTACTGATATAGTCGGTGTTAGGGTTGAATGAGTTAACTGGTTACAAATCTAGACGACAGGAAAGCATCAGGGGATTGACTGAGCCTAGCAACCATTGTTCAGATTCAGATGCTGAGATAATACAAAATCTTTATGGCTTTAAAAGCTTTGCTAAACGGATTTCATTACCAAGACCGGGGGGGGGGGGTGGTGATCAGCTGGAAATTTAACATCCAAAAATGGGAAGAAGAAAAGATATTTTTTGTTGAAAATGTGGCCAGGAATCCTTTGAACACTTTTTTTTCTTCAGATTTCTATTTCATGCACCGGGTAACTTAATGGGATCAGCAGATTGACCAACAAATAAATTGTTATAATAATAATAATAATAATAATAATAATAATAATAATAATAATAATAATAATAATAATAATAATAATAATAATAATAGATATATACTAGTAAAAAGCCCGCAATTTCGCGGGGAAAGAACTATTTTCATTCGATACTGTATTCACCATCATTTAATGAGGGCAGATTGGTAAACAACGTTGTCTGTGTAATTTGGTATATCTTCGGTTGATTTTTCTGTGTGGCCCAACATGAAGTGTAAGCCACTATAGCCTCTGACCCGTGACACAGCAGCATGCAGTTGTCCGTGTGTGAATACCGGTTGTGGTAAGAAAATCCCCACCTTGCTTAATGTCTGCCCCTGAGACTTGTTAATTGTCATTGCATATGACAATTTTACCGGAAACTGTCTTCTATTTAGAATAAATGGTAAGCCTCAATCCGTTGTTGTCGTCAGATTGATTCTAGGGATAAACACTATGTCGCCAGCTCTACTACCGGTAATTATCTTGGCTTCTAATACTTTTGAACCTAATTTAATTATTAACAAACGGGTGCCATTTAGGAGACTTGATTTAGGATTTATATTTCTAAGCAGCATGACTGTCGTGTTGGCTTTCAAATGTAATGCATGTGGAGGAAGTCTGGGAGGTGTAAGTTCGTTCAAGAATTCAATCGGGTATAAGTTGATGTCAGAGTCACTTTGAATGGAATCAGCACTGCGGTAAATTTGTTCAGTTGATGAGGTCAAGCTGGACAGAACGGCTGCATTTATTTTGTCAACATTTTCATGGGTTGTAGTCAAAATTGCTCTCTCTGATAGATAACGTTCATCCGCAAAGTTCAGATTCAAATCATTGTATACAGCATTTATCAAGCATTCTGGGTCATTTTCAGGAAGGCATGGCGCTGTAGGTAATTTAACAGAATACTTTCCTATTTCGCTGAAAACCGGCTCTGTACCATTTCCGATGCGGAGAAGCCAATTTGCAAAACAGTTATTGTCATCAGTAACCCTCATGTTCTTGTTCATGTGAAAAATGGTGACAAAATTTCAAATAATTGACTTGTTAAGTGTGACACTTAATATATCGGCTTCTCTTCCTTTGTTAACAACAGGTAGAATTTGCCGAAAATCCCATCTAAGTACAACCACTTTGCCCCCAAAAGGTTTTGAACTGCCTGTTATGTCACAAAATGTCCTGCTCACACATTCAAACACACGCCTGTCCATCATAGGTGCTTCATCCCAAATCATGAGAGAACTACTCTTCAGTAACTTAGTTGTGTCTGATTGGCGACTGATGCTACAGGTGCTGTTATCCGTTATTGGAATTGGAATTTTGAACGTTGAATGTGCTGTTATACCACCGTGCTGACAAAAGATCAAAGGTGAAAATACAAATTTAAAGAATACTTGGGATGTAGGAGCTTTCGGAATGTCTCCCCTTTACTTAACTTATGGAAAAACAAACACCCTCGCACCTTTAATAACACTTATGACTAACCTCTCGAGCTAACCCTAATAGAAAAAAAACAACTCTCGGACTGTTTTGCACTACCTTTCAATACTTAACAAATCACAATGGCGGCCGAAAATCAAAACAATGGTCAAATAAGGAAATTTTAAACTTTCACAAATCTATCAATGTTTGTTCTAGAGTTTTTAAAATACTTCTATATAATGACAAACTGAATAAATAAATGCGTGACAAAATATCAACGGTGAAAATACAAATTTAAAGAATACTGGGGATGTAGCAGCTTTCGGAATGTCTCCCCTTTACTTAACTTATGGAAAAACAAACACCCTTGCACCTTTAATAACACTTATGACTAACCTCTCGAGCTAACCCTAATAGTAAAAAAAGAATCAAAATGGCGACTGAAATCCCTTCATGTGATCAAGTGAATAATATCACTATGAATGCCACGATTTGCTGAAAAATGCCAACACACACACACATGTATACACCACACACAACACACACACAAACATACACACACACACACGCACACACACACACACACACAAACATACACGCAATTAGAACATAATACTACATAACAAAACTGATCACCGCTAAATCAACAACACAACGGAAGTAATAATAATACTTGATGTCATAAATAGATGACGCAAATTGACAACTTTTTACAGTGTCAAAATTAGTTGATTTTGGGAGCCAAGTGTCGTCGGTACATATTTTATGATATTGTCTGTTTGACTCAACGAACTTTCAAACTGACCTTAAATTATAAAAGGAAATCAAGTTATCTGTTTATCTATCTGTAAAAAATACATTTCTAATTTTCAAATCTTTCAGTAGAGTTGTGCACCGTATCAATTTTTTTATTGACTCAAATAAGCACAATGTTCTCCACAATGCTATATTTTTTTAAGAAAGGATACATATATATATATATATATATATATATATATATATATATATATATATATATTTATATATATATATATATATATATATATATATATTATTTAAAATATTTACCACAATGTTTGGGGCAGTCTACATCAATGTTTCAGGCTTAATTTGCCATCTTCAGGACTGAGTTGTTTTGTTGATTGTTGTTGTTTCTTGAAGTGGTTCCGGTTTGAAGTTAATTAAGAGGAATTTGCGCCGATGGGGACACTTTCCGTAGATCTCACTTTTCATGTTGAGTGTGGCTTCATGAGGTTGTTTGATTATAGGATATTTTTCTTCCAGGCATAAGCTACATTGTTTTGATGTTGGTGTGTATCCTGTTGCTTTAGATAAAATTTTCCATGAAATGTTGTGGTCTATTTTGTTGTCTTTTAATTTAATTAAATTAAAAGACAACAAAATAGACCACAACATTTCATGGAAAATTTTATCTAAAGCAACAGGAAATTAAAAGACAACAAAATAGACCACAACATTTCATGGAAAATTTTATCTAAAGCAACAGGATACACACCAACATCAAAACAATGTAGCTTATGCCTGGAAGAAAAATATACTATAATCAAACAACCTCATGAAGCCACACTCAACATGAAAAGTGAGATCTACGGAAAGTGTCCCCATCGGCGCAAATTCCTCTTAATTAACTTCAAACCGGAACCACTTCAAGAAACAACAACAGTCAACAAAACAACTCAGTCCTGAAGATGGCAAATTAAGCCTGAAACATTGATGTAGACTGCCCCAAACATTGTGGTAAATATTTTAAATAATAATTCGCTCCATTACTACATGTCGAGCACTTTTCGTACCATATTTGTATAAACACGATCCAATATATATATATATATATATATAATAATATTATATATATATATATATATAATTTGTTGAGCGCTCATCCATTTCACAAAGAAGTGCTCAGAGCGCTTTACAGGGGCATCAACAATTCAATTTGGAAAATAGCAATGTCTTAAATTGCTTTGTAAACATATCTTCCTCATTGTTATTGTTATATTTGTTAATTTTAACGAATAATGTAAGCATTTGAGTGTATTCCTCTTAGTGGGGACTTGTGATTGTGTCTAAATGAGACTTTTAGGTGATCTCAAACTAAGGACTGTGATAGTGTGCTCTTTGAATCTACAATTGTTTCCTATTTGAACCGATTCCCCTTTGTCTTACCTTTTCTTGGGTGCTTTAATTGTAATTCTAGAACATTTTACTATCCCATTTTCTTCCCTTTTAATGGCGCTGATACGACCGAAATGTGTTGCAAGCGCCGTAAAAGTAAAACCCTTAAAAACAACAAACATATTTTTAGATGAAGAATGTCGTATTTCATTTAGAAGTTTGTTCCAGAGGAGGGTCGGGAGGTTTCTAGAAAAATGATATATAAGATTTGAAAGTTGTTTGAATTTAAGCTCCAGGATTAAGAGTTTTGGCAATTTTGGAGTCGTTTAAGTTAAAATGTGTGCATGGTGGAAGGAAAAGTTTTCTGGCCAAACAGGAAAATAGCTTTTTGGCGTTGTATGCCAATAATGATGTTGTTATTCCATGGATAGAACAAAGATGACGTCACTCTGGTCTTTGTTATTGTTTTTTTACCATCCACGTTTATGAGTAATTCTCACTAAACTGTATTATCCAAACTATAAAAGTTCATGGTTACACATAGTTTTGTGTTTTGTTATACTTCAGGATGGAATGTTGTGACCAACAGCAACACTTAACATGTAGAACGAAACATGACGCCTGTTAGGCGATATTACAATTTTTTGTGACAGAGACAATGGTATCAACGGCCATATACTCATTTTACACCTGAGTACGATGAGATAATGTGAGTAAGGAGCCTTTTCCAAGGACTCAACTGTGCGCCGAACGAGGCTCGAACCCAGTCCCTTCCAATCTGAAAGCGAGTGTCATAACAATACCTTAAGTTAGAACTTACAACGTGCGATTAAAAATCCACGATTGGTTAAGAAACTATGACGGTTATACCAACGCCGTATAAAAATAGGATTCAATAGTCTGATGTCACGCCCGCCCAGCAACGAGCAGCTTTGTTCTAAACAAAGAAAATCGGTACTTTTCATTCTTCATGCTGGCTAGAAATTTTTCACGTCATGTGATCAGAATGTATAAATGTCAAAACATGATCTTATTTATAATGTTTTTTTCATCTGGATATACTTTTATGTTCGTCTGAGAAGTGGGCGGGGATGGAGATAATGGCGTCCGCCATTGTTCCGATAGTATAGAACCAGTTACCAAGGTACTATGCGTCATCACGAGGGAAGTGACGTCACGACTGTTGAATTCAATTACGATACCGAAAGTTTCCAAACTTGCGTCTTGTTTTTAGCAGCGTGGTGTTACTACTGTAAAATTATACCTCGTCTTGTTGAAAATCAAATGATTTATTGTCATACATAGAGCTAGATTCTGGGATAAGTTTATATTTTCTAACAATGTTACATAATGTTCAATGACTTACTTGACTTATGCCTCTTGGCTCCTGGCGGAGCATAGGAGCACAACATCACTCTTCCATCCTCTTCTATCCTTGGCAAAGACCTTTGCCTCACTCCATGTAAGATTGGAGGCACAAATGGGACCCCTCGACTCAAAACGGTATTAAGTCGGGATGATTAAGATGATGAAAATGGAATTTGTAGCCAGAAATATCATGCTTAACTTGAGTTTATATGCTTTATAGATGAGAAGGAATATCATATTTTACTGTGCTAAATACCAACGTTTCATATTTTTGACCAATTTAACTATAATGTGACTTTGTAGCATCTGGTCCATCCCGACTTAATACCGTTTTGAGACGAGGGGTCACAAATTATCTTGGTGAAGGCTTCTCCTCCAAGTCTGTTTTGGACGACATCTGTTTCCTTTTGCTCTGCGGGTTCCATTCGAGAGCCTGTTTGGTTATATTACAGGGCTCCTTCTTCCGCTGGGTATGGCCAACCCATCGCCACTTTCTGAGCCTGACCTGGAGATCCATTTGCTCTTAGTTTGTTCTTGTCCAAAGATCAGCATTTGGCACTTTGTCGGACCATTTCAACTTGAGGATTTGACGAAGACATCGATTGACAAAAGTTTGTATTTTTGTTGGTGTCGTCACGCTGCCAAACGTAACGATATAATGGTGTTTTACTGTTTATTGGCGAAAGAATTGCACAATTAATTTTTTTTTAATATTGAGATTTTATAAAGCAATATCCACTATACGTACTCAAAGCGCTTTACAAGTGGGTCCCTGGCCAACAGCAACATTTAACATTTAGGACGAGACATGATGCCTGTTAGGCGATATTACATTTTTTCGGACAGAGACAACGATGTTAACGGCCAGGTACTCATTTTACACCTGAGTAAGGTGAGAAAATGTGAGGAAAGAGTCTTTTCCAAGGACTCAACTATGCGCCGATCGAGGCTCGAACCCCGAACCCGGGACCTTCCGATCCGAAAGCGCGTGTCATACCACCAGACCACATAGCCGCACTATAATATAATAGTGTTTTACTGTATATTGATCGAAGAATTGCACAATCACTACGTTGGAATGTCGAGGAGTAATTTATGTCTTTGTCGTCAATTTTATATTCATGGGTTTTAATCATATAAACCCTTAACCTTGCCACCTAGTGGAAAATCGTAACATTTGTTACGATGCAACCGTCACATTTCTTTCTAAGGAAGCTGATATACAGACAAGTGATCAGACATGGAACGAGATAAAAAAAAGTTAGCTCAGGATAGAGAAGGATGGAAAATGTTTATCTGTGGCCTATACCCTGGCTCAGGGTGAAAAAGGCAATGATGATCATGATGATAAAAACTTAAAATTCTGTAAAAGAGTTCATATTGTCGAACAATATTATGTATAGAATGTGCTTGTTGCTATTCTGTTTGAGTAAGAACAAGATATGAAGTGAATAGAAAAGTGCCAGAAGACAATAGAGAATAAAAAATTTTTCGCGGCGGTGGTGGGGTTTGAACCTGCGACCTTATTGGTACGACAACTCCGCCTGGCAGGTGAGAGCGTGGCTCTACCGTGTGAGCTATCCACGAACACAAAAATATTCGTTTCAAACTCAAAGTCATTACTAGATCCCTCTCTCACCCACTTCTTGAGACCACCGATTCGTTCGTACACCACCATCGCGAATAATTTTGACCAGCAGTTAAGCTTAATAGCCAGTATTCTCAACACAAACATATAACATAGAAACGATTGAGACATTGAGTATGCTCCGGTGTATGGGGTGAATTTTTAATTCAGAAAAGTGAGTGGAGCAGGCACTTATGTTGGTAACAACAAGATATGAAGTGAATAGAAAAGTGCCAGAAGACAATAGAGAATAAAAAATTTTTCGCGGCGGTGGTGGGGTTTGAACCTGCGACCTTATTGGTACGACAACTCCGCCTGGCAGGTGAGAGCGTGGCTCTACCGTGTGAGCTATCCACGAACACAAAAATATTCGTTTCAAACTCAAAGTCATTACTAGATCCCTCTCTCACCCACTTCTTGAGACCACCGATTCGTTCGTACACCACCATCGCGAATAATTTTGACCAGCAGTTAAGCTTAATAGCCAGTATTCTCAACACAAACATATAACATAGAAACGATTGAGACATTGAGTATGCTCCGGTGTATGGGGTGAATTTTTAATTCAGAAAAGTGAGTGGAGCAGGCACTTATGTTGGTAACAACAAGATATGAAGTGAATAGAAAAGTGCCAGAAGACAATAGAGAATAAAAAATTTTTCGCGGCGGTGGTGGGGTTTGAACCTGCGACCTTATTGGTACGACAACTCCGCCTGGCAGGTGAGGCGTGGCTCTACCGTGTGAGCTATCCACGAACACAAAAATATTCGTTTCAAACTCAAAGTCATTACTAGATCCCTCTCTCACCCACTTCTTGAGACCACCGATTCGTTCGTACACCACCATCGCGAATAATTTTGACCAGCAGTTAAGCTTAATAGCCAGTATTCTCAACACAAACATATAACATAGAAACGATTGAGACATTGAGTATGCTCCGGTGTATGGGGTGAATTTTTAATTCAGAAAAGTGAGTGGAGCAGGCACTTATGTTGGTAACAACAAGATATGAAGTGAATAGAAAAGTGCCAGAAGACAATAGAGAATAAAAAATTTTTCGCGGCGGTGGTGGGGTTTGAACCTGCGACCTTATTGGTACGACAACTCCGCCTGGCAGGTGAGAGCGTGGCTCTACCGTGTGAGCTATCCACGAACACAAAAATATTCGTTTCAAACTCAAAGTCATTACTAGATCCCTCTCTCACCCACTAGAGCTCTGTTTGAGTAAGAAATGTCTGTTTTTGTGTTGGGTGAGTGTGAAGTTTTGGGAAAAATTCTCACAATGGCTGGTAAGGAGAGGGTTAACAAGCCGTTAACATGCCAATTTTCATGCTTTCCAATCCGATTTTGCACGGTTGTAGCCTAATCCCTCCCCCTTCCTCTCTTCTACGATGAATATGAAGAAAATATATGTATTTACTCAGTTATTTCCCTCGTTTGATATAGCTGTAGGAAGGAAAATCGAAGGCCTTAAACCGAATCGTTATGATTAATTGGATTCAATAGTCTGATGTCACGTCGCCCAGAAACGGCGGCCATCGTGGTTCTAAACAAAGAAAATCGGTACTTTTTATTCTTCATGCTGACTAGAACTTTTCATATGTCTTGTGATCAGAATGTGTAAAAGTCAAAACTTGATCAGATTTATAACTTTTTTTTTCTCCTCTGGATACGCTACATAAGGGCGTCCGCCATTGTTCCGATAGTTTAGAGCCAGTTACTAAGTTACCATACATCATTACGAGGGAAGTGACGTTACGACTGTTGAAGCGTTTTGCCAGAGTGGTTCTATAACAGGTGGGTTTTTTTAAAAGTCTTGGTAACCTGTATGCAAATTTTCATGCTTTCTTTCAACCTAAATTTACACGGCTTTAAGGGCTATATGGTATTGTGGTATAACACTCGCTTTCGGGAGGGAAGGTCCTGGGTTCGAGCCTCACTCGGCTCATAGTTGGGTCCTTGGAAAAGGCTCTTTACTCACATTCTCTTAACCTACTCAGGTGTAAAATGAGTACGTGTCCGTTAACGGCGTTGTCTCTGTCGGGAAAAAAATTGTAATATCGCCTAACAGGCGTTATGTCCATTTCTACATGTTACGTGTTGCTGTTGGTCAGGGACTCCTTGTAAAGCGATTTGAGCAAGTGTAGAGGACATTGCCCTATTTAAAAGCTCTATTTTGTTGTTGTTGTTTTTGTTGGTGTTGTTGGGTTTTTTGTTGTTGTTTTCTTTGTTGTTGATTTTTTAAAAGCTTAATCCCCCCTACTAAATCAGAATTCAATAACCTTTCCCTTCCCACAGCATATTTTATCGCGTATCGATACAGCATTTCCAATGGACCGATTGATTCATAGCATAATAACATTAAATGCCCTGATTAAACCAACCTGACCTAACGCTGTTATAACAATAAAAAACAACACTATATATCATATCAAGTCAAAGTGATACTAGACTGCTAGAAGCTGTGGACTGTAAAAAAAAATGTTGTTTTTTTTAAATTGAGCTTTTATATAGCGCATAATCCACTAAATGTGCTCAAAGCCCTTTACAAGGGGTCCCTGGCCAACGGCAACATTTAACATTTAGGACGGGACGGGACGGGACGCCTGTTCGGCGATGTTATAATTTTTCGGACAGAGACAACGCTGTTAACGACCAGGTACTCATTTTATACCTGAGTACGGTGAGAGAATGTGAGTAAACAGCCTTCTCCAAGGACTCAAGTATGCGCGGAGCGAGGCTCGAACCCAGGACCATCTGATCCGCAAGCGAGTGTCATACCACTAGACCACATCGCCGTACTGAACTGCTAGAAGCTGTGGACTGTAAAAAGTAATAAACAAAAATTAATATAACAGCTTCAAAAAATAACAAAATACCAAACACGGAACGTTTCGGGCTCAAAACCCTTCTTCAGCAAACAACAACAAAAAAAATAAAGACGTAAATACATTACTAAATTCCAGATAGACGACAGAGATAATCTCTTTACGCACATTCTCTCACCGTACTCAGGTGTAGAATGAGTAGCTGTCCGTTAACAGCGTTGTCTCTGTCCGAAAAATATGTAATGTTGCCTAACGGGCGTCATGTCACGTCCTACATACATGTTACGCGTTGCTGTTGGCTAGGAACCCTTTGTAAAGCGCTTGGAGCACGTTGAGTGGATATTGCTCTATATAAAAGCTTAAGTTTTTTGCTTTTTTTTTTGTTTTTTTATTCACTAGTTCAACCAATGGAATCACTTGTTCTCTTGAGCTTTACTGTGGTCAATACACTAGACGCTACACAAACCTAAAAAATGACGTCAAACTATAAGTCCTAGAGGGTTCTATCGTTGCCATCGTTAACTTTTTGCCCGATACTCGCCAAAAAATGACGTCAAAATGCCAGTCTTTGGCCACAAAAGAAAACAAATCGTGATTTGTATTCAATAGTTCAACCAATGGTACCACTTGTTTCCATGAGCACTTCTAACGACAACTCTTTTCGGGTTTCAGTGTCAGGCTATGGATAGAACGAAGATGACGTCACTCAAGCCTTTGTTATTGTATTTTGCCATACGCGTGTGTGAGTGATTCTCAATAAACTATATTAACCAGACTATAAAAGTTCATGGTTACACAAAGTTGTGTGTGTTGGTCCGTTATACTTCCGGATGGCAATGTTGTGAGCTTCTTAGCCAAGCTCATACTATCTATAACTTAACGATGGCCATGGTTCTAGTGTCAGGCTATAGGTTAACGATGGCTACGCTGAAACCCACTAAGATCCATATTTTGACGTCATTTTAGGTTTATGGACCACCTAGTGAGTTGTCTTTTGTAGAGATCAAGGAATCGAGTGATTCCATTGGTTGAACTGTTGAATACAAATCACGATTTGCTTTCTTTTGTGGCCAAAGACTTGTCTTTCGACGTCATTTGTTGGTCAGTGTCAGACCATGAGCTTATGAAGGCCACTGTCAGTCACACAGAAAGAAGACCAAGGAACAATTTGATTGAAAGCCCCCAAGGGACATGAACAGTGAGGCGTCCGAAACAGACATGGATGCGCTCACTGTTAGACGAACTGAAAATGGCAGGCCTTACCCTATTAGGGTTCAACCGTCGTGACGTCACTTCTTTCATACCAGCGATAATGACTGGTTCTAAACTATAGGAACAATGGCGGACGCTATTATCTCCATCCCCGCCCTTATGAAACACTTATCCAACGAGCATAAAAGTGTAAACAGAGGGGAAAAAACATAAATCTGATCATGTTTTGACTTTTATACATACTGATCACATAACGGCGCTGATATGACCTAAATGTGTTGCACGCGCCGTAAAATCCTTTAAAACAAACAAACAAACGATCACATAACATGTGGAAAAGTTATAGCCAGCATGAAGAATGAAAAATACCGATTATCTTTGTTTAGAACCAAACAGCTGGTTACTGGGCGGACGTGACATCAGACTATTGACTTCTATTGGATACTCCAAGAAGATGGCCAATGACAGAAGCAGATGGCGGACGCTCGTAGAGGCCCTTTGTTTCACAACGAGCGAAGAGGATTAAATTACCTTTTTTTAAGTTGCCCTTTTATATAGCACAATATCCACTAAAGTGCTCAAAGCTCTTTACAAGGGATCCCTGACCAACAACAACACTTAACATGTAGGTCACGTATTACGATTTTTTTGAGACCGAGACAACGCTGTTAACGGTCAGGTGGTGAGAGAATGTGAGTAAAGAGCCTTTTCCAAGGACTCAATTATGTGGCGAGCAAGGCTCGAAGCCAGGACCTTCCGATGCGAAAGCGAGTGTCATATCACAAGATCGGATCGGAAGGTCCTGGGTTCGAGCCTAACTCGTCACATAATTGAGTCCTAGGCAAATGCTCTTTACCCACGTTCACTTACCGTACTCAGGTATAAAATGAGTACCTGGCTGTTAACATCGTTGTCTCTGTCCAAAAAAGTTGTAATATCGCATATGTTAAGTGCTTCTGTTGTCCAGGGACGCCTTGTAAAGCGCGTTGAGCACGTTTAGTGATATTGCGCTATAAAAAAAAGCTCAATTTAATTTATAGTAATAAATTTAAGGATAAGAAGGAAAGCAATGAAAATCAGCTTAGGCAAATAGCTTATTGTGTCATAAAGTCAACTTTAACTAAACATGAAAGTGAATTTTTATTAGTAGTGTCAAAGTGTTTCTTTTATCCTCGTCAGTCAATACTTATATTATATTAAGCTGTTTTTAATTGCTGTTTACTTCATATCTTTAAATAGCCAAGCTTGTATCACGTTTGATGCAGCCAATAAAGATTATACACGGAGATACTCCATTGTGAGGTGACGATTGTGTTGGCTTGGGTGTGTGGAGACAAGGAGGGTGGGCGAGAGAGAGAGAGAGAGAGAGAGAGAGAGAGAGAGAGAGAGAGAGGAAAGTGGAAGAGATATATATATATAGAGAGAGAGGGGGGGAGAGAGAGAGAGGGAGATAGAGGAAAGTGGAAGAGAGAGAGATAGAGAGAGAGAGAGTGAGAGAGAGAGAGAGGGGGGGGGAAGGAGAGAGGGAAGGGGAAAAGAGAGAGATATAGATAGAGAGAGAAGGGGGGGGGGAGAGAGAAGGGGAAGAGAGATATAGAAAAAGAGAGGTACAGAGAAAGATAGACAGAAAAAGATAGGGGAGAGGAAAAGATTTTGAGAGTGCCGAAAAAGTACGATAAACACAACAATCTACTTTCACTTTCACTTCCTGATGAGAGCGAATACTCGAAACAATATTGTAGAAGTTGATCATAATAATACATGAAATATTTTATAAATAGCTCCTTTTATCAAAAAAAAAATGAGCACTATTATTTCATGGTTTTTGTTTTTATAATATATATATATATATATATATATATATATATATATATATATATATATATATATATATATCGTATATATATATATATATATATATCGTATATATATATATATATATATATATATATATATATAATATATATATATATATATATATATATATATATATTTAATTTGACTCATGAATTTGCATAAATATGTTGGTATGATTGGTATCAATAATTTTTTATTATTGTTCGCATGAATACTTAGATCTATTTTTATATGATTTTATAATGTTGATTCTGTTGTTTTTATGTTGATTACATTGAATTATGTTGTTTTAACTTTAAATCTGATTTTCTCAAAATAATGTTTTTGTACCCAACTACCTTTAACTCACAACATCACAAAAACTAGTGGAAGTATTGACAACCTTTAAAAGCCATTATAATGTTATGATCAGGGATGATTGCATATTGAAAAAAAAACAAACAAAAAAACAGAAACTTAAATATCATGGGAGGGAGGGAGGGAGGGGGGGGGGAGGAGGGAGGGGAAGGGGATATTTGGGTGTGTTCCTAGGCCAACATATAAATATATCGATTAAAAATATATCGATTTGCTCTGAATAAATTATTACTATCGAATTCACTCCGATATATAAACACTCTGAGATCAGAAGATAATAATATATCATTTGAATTATATAATATACAAAGTAATAAACAAAAATGAATAGCTACCATTCCAGTACCCAACGTCCTCTGCCGTTTTTGTTGGGTTTTTTTCGAGCTTGGTATGGGTAGGTCTAGCGGCTCTTATTCTCTTCATTCTTAGTATTTTGTCCGTGCCCGACGTCTTTATCCGGAAGTTTGTTTGTTTTTAAGGGTTTTACGTCGCTTGCAACACATTTAGGTTATATCAGCGCCATTTATCCGGAAGACGGCAGATGACGGCAGTGACGGGTCGTCGGAGTCTGTCTCCGGGGTGGGTTAGCCCTTGTACAGTTTAGTGAGAATTACTCATAAACGTGGATGGCGAAAAACAATAACAAGGACATGAGTGACGTCAACTTCTTTCTATCTATTGAAGAAACGATATTGGCATCACTCAGTTCTATAGATAGAATGAAGTTGATGTCACTCAGGTCTTTGTTGTTGCTTTTTGCCATCCGCGTTTTTGAGTAATTCTCACTAAACTGCTCCAACCAGATTACAAACGTTCAAGGTTACACATAGTTTTGCGTCTTGGTCCGTTATACTTCCGGATGGCAATGTTGTGAGCTACTTAGCCACGCGCATACTATCTATATTTTTAAATTGTTTTTAGCCAGTCATTTTTATGAGTAGTTCTCACTAAATTGTATCATTCGAACTATAAACGTGTAAGTTTACAACATAGCTTTAGAGTCAGTTCGTTATATCCGACTAGCGGATGTTTTGAGTAATTTAACTTAGCGCATAGCATCACTAAGAGCTGAAAACGTTTTAGGATTTCAGTTCGTAGAATGCGACTGTACTCGTTTTTGTTTGTTTTGTTGTTTTTTTTCTTACATATGTGGCTGATGGATGTTTTGAGTATTTTATCTAAACGCATAGCATCAATATTCTACCAACCGATTCTTGGATGACCTTGACACGCATCGAGACACGTGACACGTTTTGTGTTTACCACTCGTTCAGAGGTCAAAAGGCTTTCTCTTTACCCATGTTAGTTATAGGCTTCAACAGTCGTGACGTCATTTCCCTCGTAATGACGCATAGTAACTTAGTAACTGGTTTTAAACTATCGGAACAATGGCGGACGCCCTTTATGAAATAATTCTCCGACGAGCATAAAAGTGTATCCAGAGGAGAAAAACATTATGAATCTGATCATTTTTTTACTTTTATACATTCTGATCACATGACATGTGAATAAGTTCTAATCAGTATGAAGAATAAAAAGTACCGATCTTCTTTGTCTAGAACCAAGCTGCTGGTTGCTGGGCGGACGTGAGATCAGACTACTAAATCCATTTATTGCTCACTAAAATAGATAAATCGTACTATAAACGTTAAAGGTTTTGTCCGATGGTGTATGTTTAATGTGGCTGGTGGAAGTTTTGAGTATTTTACATAAACGCATAACATCAATGTTTTATCAACGGAATCTTGGATGACTTAATAAATAACACGCGGACGTTTTGAGTAATTTAACTAAGCGCATAACATCAATAAGAGCTGAAAACGTTTTACGATTTCAGTATGTAGAATGCGACTGCACTCGGTTTTTATTTGTTTTGTTTTTTTACAAATGTGGCTGGTGGATGTTTTGAGTATTTTACCTAAACGCATAACATCAATATTTTATCAACGGAATCTTGGATGACTTCATAAATAACACGGGTCGCGACACGGTGACACGTTGAGTGTTTATCACTCGTTCAAACTCAAGACGTCAAAAAGTTTCTTCATGATATTATCTTTGCTTTGCGAGCATTAATTTATTTTGTTAAGCAATATAGATAAAATGTACGAGAGTTAAATCCCTTTGATACTGGAGTTCTTCCCCTTGAATTTTATTGACAAAAAACCGCTTGGTGAAAACTGATAATATTATCAATCCTTTTACCGCATTGGATTTATCCTTCCAATCAGGCATGACAGTTGACAATCTATCTCTTTTCTTACAAAAAAAATATCTCCAGAAACATTTGTTGCCAATAGCATTCAATAGTATGATGTCACGTCCGCCCAGCAACGAACAGATTGGTTCTAAATGAAGAACATCGGTATTTTTTATTCTTCATGCTGGCTAGAACTTTTTCGCATTTCATGTGATCAGAATGTATAAAAGTCAAAACATGATCAGATTTGTAATGTTTTTCTCCTCTGGGTACACTTTTATGTTGTCGGAGAAGTATTTCATAAGGGCCTCCACCATTGTTCCAATAGTTTAGAACCAGTTACTAGGTTACCATGCATCATTACGAGGGAAGTGACGTCACGGCTGTTGAAGCCTATTGCTCCGAAACGGTAGCGTATTGTGTTGAGATGGGGAAAATTAAATTTATAACTTGAACAATTATATAGCGCAATATCCACTAAACGTGCTCAAATAGCTTTACAATGGGATTCCAAGCTAACAGCAACATTTATCATTTAGGATGAGACAGGACGCTTGTTAGGCGTTATATAACAATGTTCTGGGACACAGACAAAGTTGATAACAGTCTGGTACTCATTTTACACCTGAGTAAGTTGAGAGAATGTGTGTAAAGAACCTTTTTTCCAAGGACTCTGCTATATGCCACTCAGAACTGCACTCGAACCAAGGGCCTGCCGATCCTAAGGCAGGGAGTTACTTGCTGTGTCTTCTATCCCCTCTTATCTGTTTTCCAATTGCTTTCTGCCTTTGTCTTGGAGTGAGATTGCTTGGTTTAGTCCTGACCTTGGTAAGAGTCCTTGGCTGAGAGGGAAACAGTCGAATGTGTAGTTATAGTTTTGGGAGATTATATTTTTTTTCCTTGTAAATCATCTCTGTTATGTACTGTTACTATTTTCATTTTTAACATATGATTTGTAGACATTTGAGTGTATTCCTCTTAGTGGGGACCTGTGCTTGTGTCTGGATGAGACTTTTAGGTGATCTCAAACTAAGTACAATGATAGTGTGCTCTTGGAATCTACATCTGTTTCCTATTTGAACCAATTCCCCATTGTCTGCCTTATTCTTGGATGCTTTAATTGTAATTCTAGAACTTTTTACTATCCCATTTTCTTCCTTTTTACTGGCGCTGATATGACCTTAATGTGTTGCAAGCGCCGTAAAACCCTTAAAAGCATAAAAACAAACAAAAATAAAATTCTTATGAGATAATTTGAGCTTTGAGGTTTTTTCTATAGCACAATATCCACTAAACATGCTCAAAGCACTTTACAAGGGGTCCCTGACCAACAGTGAGACTTAACATGAAGGACGGGACATGACGCCTGATAGGCGATATTACGATTTTTACCAACAGATTCAACGCTGTTAACGGCCAGGTACTCATTTCACACCTGCGTCCGGTGAGAGAATGTGAGTAAAGAACATTTTCCAAAGACTAAATTACACGCCAAGCGAGGCTCGAAACTAGGACCTTCCGATCCGAAAGCGAGTATTATACCACTAGCCACATAGCCGCACAAACTTTAAAATTTACAGATAGATCAAAGTTGACGTCACTCAGGTCTTCGTTATGGTTTTTTGCCATCCACGTTTATGAGTAATTCTCACTTAACTGTATTATCCAAACTATAAAATTTAAAGGTTGCACATAGTTTTGTGTGTTGGTCCGTTTTACTTCCGGATGGCAATGTTGTGATCTTCTTAGCAAAGCACATACTATCTATAGTCTGTTAAAATTAAGTGAGCGGCAATCACCCACCTGGAAATAGAAAACTGAAAAAACCCCGAGTCAATGTGAAGTTAAAAAAAAACAAAGTAGTCCTTCAGAGCCATTGGGCCCATGGAGCCGGAGTTTATTCCTGTTTCTATGGCGTGAAATGGACAAAAGCAATTGCTTGCTATCCTTTGGATAGGACGCTAGTCTATAGCAAAGCACTTTCCGTCAAATCTAATAGACTCAGCTACCCATTCAAAGTTGGACAGGGGGGTGGTCAGAAAAAAATCTCGGCTGAGCCCGGGATCGATCTTGGTCGCATTTGAAGCGAGTGCTCTATCAACTGGGCTCTCGAGACCCCAGACTTTAAGTTATGTTATAGATAGTATGCGCTTGGCTAAGGAGTTCACAACATTGCCATCCGGAAGCATAAAAGACCAACACATAAAACTATGTGTAACCATGAATATTTATAGTCTGGTTAATGCAGTTTAGTGAGAACTACTCATAAACACGGATGGCAAAAAACAATAACAAAGACGCGAGTGACGTCAAGTTCATTCTATCAATAAATAAACATTATGAGCGAGACGATGTTTACCGTCTTGACACGGTTTGACATAGATACACATCGTCTGCTATTAAAACCCTATTACCTCTCTGAAAGTTTTCCGTCCTTGTATTACAGTTTCACGTTACACGTTATGAGTTAGCCCTCTCCTTACCACCGACAGCAAAATCGTAACATTTGTTACGCACGACTCAATATAGATTTGTTCTTATTCAGATTTATTTGTACATCACAAACCTTGAATAATGATCTGTGTTTAATTAGTACATAGTATGCGCTTGGCTAAGAAGCTCACGATATTACCATCTGGAAGTGTAACGGACCAACACACAATACTCTTGTGTAACAATGAACGTTTATAGTCTGGTTAATACAGTTTAGTGAGAATTACACATAAACGCGGATAGCAAAAAAAAAATAAAAAAAACAGTAACAAAGACCCGTGTGAAGACCAACTTCAATCTATCTCTATGTACACAAAGTTGTATTGTAGAGAGATTGTTTGAGTTTAAAAAATCAATTTTCTTGCTGATTAAGCCTGCCATTTTGGGAAAATACTGAAATGATCGGTATGGAGAGAGATAAGAGAGGTTGTGATCGGAGCCATGGTTAACTTTTAGCCTGACTGTGGCCCTCGTAAAGTTATGGCCTGACACTGACCAAAAAATGACGTCAAAATGCCCGTCTTTTGCCACAAAAGAAAACAAATCGTGAGTTGTATTCAATATATCAACCAATGAAATAACTTGTTTCCATGAGCACTACTAACGATAACTCACTAGGCGGTGCAAAAAACAAATAATGACGTCAAACTGCCAGTCCTTTTGGATTTCAGTATCAGGCTATAACATAACGATGGCTACGGCGATACACGACTTTGTAACTTATTTATTAATCAAGGGACTGAATAGGCTTCAATAGTCGTGACGGCACTTCCCTCGTAATGACGCATAGTAACATAGTAACTGGTTCTAAACTATCTGAACAATGCCGGACGTCCTTATGAAATACTTCTCCCTGACGAGCATTAAAGTGTACCCAGAGGAGAAAACATAATCATGTTTTGACTTTTATACATTCTGATCACATGACATGTGAAAAAGTTCTAGCCAGCATAAAGAACAAAAAGTACCGATTTTTTTTGTTTAGAACCAAGCTGCTCGTTGCTGGGCGGACGTGACATCAGACTATTGAATCGTATTAAGCAGCAAATCCTCGTGTGTTAACATTGACTCAAGTAATGTCCTTTTTTAATAATGTCAGTTGGCAGGCCAGTGACGAGAGTGGCTGTGACGAGTACACAAGTTGAGCTCAGTACTCACGGACTATAAAACTTAACTCAACAGCAATAAACGTGAATGAGGCAGGCAGCAGTAGGATGTGAACACTGCTGCTGTTCAGTGCGAGGAAATATTATTACATTTTGTTATAGTTTATTGTGTCTTCAAGGTTGGTATAAATTTATGCTAGCGATTAGAGGTAAAATTCTCCCATAGTTAGGAGGGAGGCACTTACTGTGTCTTCTATAACCTTATAGATAGAATGAAGTTGACGTTGTTATTTTTTGCCATCCACGTTAATGAGTAATTCTAATTACAACTGTATTATCCAGACTATAAAAGTTCATGGTTACACAAAGTTTTGTGTGTTCGTCCGTTATACTTCCGGATGGCAATGTTTTGAGATTCTTAGCCAAGCGCATACTATCTATATCTGTTTTCTAACATGCTTTCTGTCTTTATCTTTGAAGGGGATTACTTGGTTTTGGCTTGACCATTTTCGGAGTCCTTGGCTGGGAGGGAAACAGTCGAATGTTTAGTTATAGTTTTGGGAGATTATATTTTTCCCTTGTAAATCATCTCTCTATTGTTATTATGTATTTTAAACATAGGATTTGTAATCATTTGAGTGTATTGCTCTAAGTGGGATCTTGTGCTGTTATCTGGGTTAGACTTTTAGGCGGTATAAAAATAAGTACTTTGATAATGCGCTCTTGGAATCTATTGGAACAAATTCCTCTTTGTCTTTCCTTTTCTTGCGTGCTTTAATTGTAATTCTAGAACTTTTTACAATCTCCTTTTCTTCCTTTCTACCGACGCTGATATGACCTTAATGTATTGCAAGCGCCATAAAACGCTTAAAAAATAAGTTTTAAAAAAACACACAAAAAACAATCAGATAGAAAATAATGTAATCTCAAGCAATCAATTGAATACCCCAGAATCACCATAGAATATTAGAAGTTTCCAAACACTCAGGGTATTGTTCTATGAGGCACACAAGACACGTATTTTCCTCTTTACGCCAATAAATAGGTGACCAAAAGAAAAAAGCCGTTTCACTGAATGATCAAAATCCTATTTGAACCAATTCCCCTGCGTCTTACCTTTTCTTGCGTGCTTTAGTTGTAATTCTAGAACTTTTTACTATCCCATTTTCTTCCTTTTTACTGGCGCTGATATGACCTTAATGTGTTGCAAGGGCCGTAAAACCCTTAAAAACAAAAACAAACAGAGGTAAAATTAACAGTACCGTCAACAGGGGCTACTTAGGCCACCCCGGGTAATTTAAGCCACTTACTGAAAACAAGATTGTTTATTTTAAAAGATAAATTACATATAGCTTTTATCTTTCAAATAATTAGAACCCAATAGATCTAATAAGCACTCATGAATTTAACTTTTTTAAAAGCAACCTTTTTTATTCTGCTAAGTGGCCTAAGTAACCCCGGATGGCCTAAGTAACCCCGGATGGCCTAAGTAACCCCGGATGGCCTAAGTAACCCCTGTTGACGGTTACTAGTGGAGAACCCGAAATATCCGAATCTTCCTTTGATGTCCACCTTCACTTTTGAAAATTTTGACACGAGCGATAACAATAACGATAACTCACTCAATCCTAGGGATTTTTGCTACTTTTCAAAATTGGAAAAAAAATGTATTAAAAATGAGCATGTGTATATATATTTTTTTATTCATCAACCATGAACATGTAGATATTAAGAACATTAGCTTTGATAATACTACGCCTATAATTTGTGTCAGAAAAATGTAATAAATAGGCAAGGGGGTAAAAGTAACCCCGGGCATACAACGGATGTTGTCGGTTTTAGGACTGAGTGAGTTAAGGTAAAAATTCAGCAGTGATCTAGAGAAGAAAAAAAACTTGAGCTTTTATATAGTGCAACATCCACTAAATGTGATCGATGCGCTTTACAAAGGGCCCCTGACCAACAGCAACACGTAACAACATGTAGAACGAGACACGATGCCTGTTAGGCGATATTGCAATTTTTTCAGACAGAGACATGGCTGTTGTCGGCCAGGTACTGATTTTACACTCACGTACGGTGAGAAAATGTGAGTAAAGAGCCTTTTTCCAAGGATTCAACTATGCGCCGAGCGAAGATCGAACTCAGGACCTTCCGATCCGAAAGCGAGTATCATACCACTAGAACACATAGCCGCACTACTACTACTACTACTACCACTACTACTATTACTACTACAACTACTCCTACCCCTACTACACTACTACTACTACCCCTACTACTACTACTACTACTACTACTACTACTACTACTACTACTACTACTACTACTACTACTACCACTACTTCTACTGCTACTACTACTTCTGTATTGCGGAGATTAGCATAAGTCAAGAAGACACTTTTGAGCCAATCAACGATCATAATTGGCCTAATAATAAAGTCGTTAAGTGCGTGCAAATTGATCTGGCAACAAAGAGGTCAGATGACTGATTCCCAACATCAAATGACAGATCATTATACCCTAGCAGATTTTATCAATAATAATAATGATGATAATAATAATAATAATAATAATAATAATAATAATAATAATAATAATAATAATAATAATGAACGTTGGTGGTGGATGGGGTCGACTGCATAGCGATAGATGATGATGATGATGATGATGATGATGATGATGATGATGATGATGATGATGATAATGATGATGATGATAACCAAAATAATAATAATAATAATAATAATAATAATAATAATAATAATAATAATATGGTTTTTATATAATCCTTACCCCGTATATCAACAAACTCAAAGCGCTTAACACTAACGTGGCAACTTTCACTCAAACATACAACCACTCAAACATGCAATATGAAACAAAGCAATATCATTCTACTGTGTTACACATTAAAAATAAACATTTTAAGATGTTTTTAAAAGAATTCTGCATCTTTACTATGTGCGGCTATGTGGTCTAGTGGTATAACACTCGCTTTCAGATCGGAAGGTCCTGGGTTCGATATTTATTGCTCGGCGCATAGTTGAGTCCTTGGTGAAGGCTCTTTATTCCCATTCTCTCACCGTACTCGGGTATTTTAAAAAATGTAATACCGCCTAACAGGATGTTAAATGTTACTGTTGGCCAGGGATCCCTAGTAAAACGGTTTGAGCACGTTTAGTGGATATTGCGATATATAAAAAATCTCAATTATTGTCTCTGATTTATCTTGGAATAATTAACCATTTGAGTCAATGGACGAGAGAATTGCCCTTAATTAAAAAATGTTTGCAAGTTATTTGTGTATCAATCTGTGAAAAATAGTTTTATAAGTTTTTGATTTGCCATTTTCTCTGTGCTGGTTGGCAAAAATTAAACCTGGGGCTGTACGGAATTATTTTAACCCTCTCCTGACCAACTATAGGAAAATCGTCACATTCGTTACGATGCAACCAACATATTTCTCTTTCAAATTTCTTTTGTACATCATAAGTTTTTTTTAATGAACAGTATGTTGTAGAACATGTTTTACTAAATAAATTATGTATCGGAAGAACTTTACTGCTATTGTGTTTGAGTGATAAAAAATATATTTTTGTGTTAATTGGGTGTGAAGTTTTGGGGAAAATCCTGAAAATGGCTGGTAAGGAAACAGTTAATCTCCAACCCCTTTTTAAATAAAAGTCAAACAACTTATTTTTATGAATGAATAGGGATGCGCTGTTTCTATGGACGCTTGCCGTGATTGAATGTGTGTGTGTGTGTGTGTGTGTGTGTGTGTGTGTGTGTGCGTTACTTCGAGTGTGTCAGTCTGTTTCTAATATCCAGTTAGTAATTTGTTTCCATAAATCTCTGTCTAGTGCAAGTGTTCTTAGCGGGTGGTTGGATGGGAGCATCACCCTTGAATCATATACCTATGATGTTCGCATGGGTGTACGATCCGATAGTGATGTCGTTTCTTCTTCTCTTTACTAGCCTATCCTGCTTCTTTGGTTTGTGATTGTATTTTTGACAGGGGATATTTTTTTTCTGTAAATCTTCTGCCTGTTTGTTCTTGGTTATTTATAATTTAGCTTATGATATCTTTAGGTTATGATTTTGATTTACATTTGTACTATTTTTGTTAGATTGCTTGTTTTTTTGTTTCAGCGGTCTCTCATATAACCTCAATTGTGTTGGAAGAGACCTAAAGCAACAAAGAAACAAGTGTTCTTAGCTTTAGAACGTTATCTTGTCATCATACTTATTTCCCACCTGAAATCCTAGACATTACCAACAACAACAAATTTGGTCAACTATTAAACATTTATATTTCAACTCAGTTAACACAATAATGTACGCGTTGAAAGTCACCATATATTGTATAAAATCTGCAGTGATGGGCAATCCGCCTTTTGCAGATAAAGACGTTGAACTTGTACGTGTATAGAGCATTGAATTCGCGTGTCACATAGCAAGAAACAGCAAAATAGATTTTAAAAATAACCATACAAATCCTTCATGAAAATCCAATTGACCAGGAGAGGGGTAGATTTTTTTTCATTTATTTATTTATTTTATAATCTTATTTTCCTCTAAATCATACAGTTTTTCAAAAGTTTTTATGTCGTTTTTAGGGGGTTAATTTTTTTTTGTTTGTTTTGTTTTGTTTTATCATGTCTTTAATTGCTAGTTGCGCTACATCTTCGTACGTACGTGCGGTAGATCAAATTATTAAAATTAAAATAAGGGGAGAAAAATATTTGTACAACTCCAAACATCTAATCATTTACGGAGAAATTGAAATTGAGTACTTTGTTTTCGGTTTTTTTAATTATTTTTTTTGTATACTTTCTATTTTCCTCGAAACCATGCAGTTTTTCAAAAATTATTATGTCGTTTTGTTTTTTAGTTTTGTTTATGTTTGTCTGTTTGATTTGTTTTGTTATTTCTTTAATTGTTAGTTGCGCTACATCTTATATGTTACATATTAATACACTTAAAATAAGGAGAAATATATTTGTACAACTCCAAGTATCTGAATATTTATACGTAGAAATTAAGGGGGTTTTTTTTAGCTTTTTTTATTTAGGCAATATCTACTAAATGTGCTCAAAGCACTCCACAAAGGGGCCTTGGCCAACAGTATCTCTTAACATCTAGTACAAGACATGACGCCTGTTAGGCAATATTACAATTTTTCGGACAGAGCCAACATGTTAACGGACAGGGGTTACTCATTTTACACCCCGAGTACGGTGTAAGAATGAGAGTAAAGAGCCTTTTCGAAGGACTCATATATGCGCCGAGCGAGACTCGAACCCAGGACCTTCCGATCCGAAATCACAAGACCACAAAGCCGCATAATAAATCTCTTCTAAGATGGTTTATGTTTGTGGGACTAAAATAGACGTGGCAAAATAGACACTCGTTTAAGGTAGCACGTCTGAGCGTAGCCACCGTAAAGTTATAGCCTGACGCTGACCACAAAAGGACGTCAAAATGCCAGTCTTTGCCAGCACTAGACGCTGCACAAACCTAAAAAATGACGCCAAACTGCCAGTCCAAGAGGGTTCTTGTGTCAGGCTATATTATGTTAACGATGGCTACGGTCTGACTGGTACAAGAGGTCTGAGGTTCGATTCCCACTCGAGGCACCGAATTATTTGGGATGATTTTTCATGTACTTATCTTTCTTTTTTTTTCTTCTTCTTTTTTTTTTTGTTGTTGTTGTTCTCTTGTACTGTTTTCATACACAACCTTACATACTAAAATAGAGTGAATTTAAAAATTTTTTCGATGTTATTAGTTCAGAAATCACAATAATTTTTGCGTTTTATGGCTTCAACTTTTTTTTATTATTATTTTAATTTGGAGAGATGCGTTTCAAAGAGACGGTCCCTCAAAAAAAAAAAAAACAACAACAAAACCCGAACATTTTCTTGGCTTCGTTTGCGCCGGGTTATTTTTTGTGATATATGTTGAAGGATACTGGGTAATGTAAATGTTCCTGCTCGAAGCTCGAAGAAAATATTGTTGATAAAGGGGAAATCCGAAACGTCCACATTATCTGTTTTCGTTTATTTGATTTTGTTGATAAAGGGGAAATCCGAAACGTCCACATTATCTGTTTTTGTTTATAAAATTTTGTTGATAAAGGGGAAACCTGAAACGTCCACATTATCTGTGTCCTTTTATTAAATGAAGCGTATATTCAATTTCACATTGTTATTTATTTCGAAGGAGGATATTTTTCTCTCAATAGATTTCTACATCATTTAAAAATTATAGATAGTATGAAATCACTCGGATCTTTGTTATTGCTGCTTGCCATCCATGTTTGTGAGCAATTCTCACTAAACTGTATTAACAGACTATAAACGTTCAAGATTACACATAGTTTTGTGTGTTGGTTCGTTACACTTCCGGATGGCAATGTTGTGAGTTGCTTAGCAAAGCGCTTACTATCTATACATAGTTCGAAGATGACGTCACTCAGGTCTTTGTTATTGTTTTTTGCCATCCGCGTTTATGAGTAATGCTCACTGAACTGTATTAACCCGACTATAAACGTTCATGGATACACACACTTTTGTGTGTTGGTCCGTTATACTTCCGGATGGCACTGTTGTGAGTTGCTTAGCCAAGCGCTTACTATCTATAGGGAAATCATCTACATAATTTTTAATTTTGAGGGGG
>NC_088371.1:24027812-24047812 GCF_034508935.2 Berghia stephanieae
TTATCATGGCCTGATGGTTTAAATCCTTCGATTCGAGATTAAACTGCTCTCACCGATGATCACAACCCTTCGAAGAAAAAAAAGCTTGTGTTGATGCTGGTGTGAGTTTAAGTAGAATATTCAACTGTTCTATCACGCTCGGTCAATCATACCCCAGTATAGATAGTATGCGCTTGGCTAAGAAGCTCACAACATTGCCATCCGGAAGTATAACGGATCAATACAAAAAACTATGTGTAACCTTGAACGTTTATAGTCTGGTATATACAGTTTACAGTGAGAATTACTCATATACATGGATGGCAAAATAACAATAACAAAGACCAGAGTGACGTCATTTTCATTCTATCTATAGATAAAAGTTGACGTCACTCAGGTCTTTGTTATTGCTTTCTGCCACCCATGTTTGTGAGTAATTCTCACTAAACTATTTTAACCGGACTATAAATGTTCATGGTTACACATAGTTTTGTGTGTTGGACCGTTATACGTCCGGATGGCAATGTTGTGAGCTTCTTAGCCAAGCGCATACTATCTATACTGGGTGGGGTTCTTGACCTCCCAGTGTGCAAGGAGGTTCTTACTGTGTCTTCTATCCCCCTATATCTGCTGTTTTCTGACTTGCTTTCTGTCTTTGTCTTGGAATGAGATTATTTGGTTTTGACCAGGCCCTGGCTGGATGCCCTTGCTGGGAGGGACAAACGGTGAAATCTATAGTTAGTTTTGGGAGATGATATTCTTTCCTTGTAAAGCATCTCTCTGTTATGCACTGTATTATGTTTAGTTTACATATTATATATGATTATACATGATTTGTAAACATTTGAGTGTCTTCCTCTTAATGGGAACCTGTGCTTGTGTCTGGATGAGACATTTAGCAGATCTCAAACTAAGTACTTTGATAATATGCTCTTGGAATCTGCATCTGTTTCCTATTTGAACCAATTCCCCTTTGTCTTACCTTTTCTTGTGTGCTTTAATTGTAATTCTAGAACTTTTAACTATCCCATTATCTTCCCTTTTACTGGTGCTGATATGACCTTAACCTTTTGCAAGCGCTGCCAAGCCCTTAAAAACAAAAACAAACAAAAAAAACAAATAGAAGAAATTTATCTGCCTAAACTCGGAACTAAACTGACTTATGATGTCACAGCCGAATCAAGTCAGCAAGACTTACATGCTTTGAGTTCTCTTGATTCTCCACGCTGGCTCAAACTGTTCCAAAACATCACATTATGATCAGAATGTGTAAAAATATAAAAGTCTAAACATGACAAGATTTACAATGAATATCTCCTCTTGGTGCATTCTCATGATCGTTGGAGATGTCTTTCATCAGGGCGGTGATAGAGATATTGGCGGCCACCATAATTGGCTTTTGTTGGGAACCGGTTACTATGCGTTATTAAGAGAAAGTGACATCACGAATTTTTAAAAATTGAGCTTTTATATAGCGCAATATACAATATACGTGTTCAAAGCGCTTTACAAGGAATCCCTAACCAACAGCAACATGTAATTTGTAGAACGGGACATGACGCCTATTAGGCAATATTGCAATTTTTCCAACAAAGACAACGCTGTTAACGGCCAGGTACTCATTTTACACCTGAGTGCGGTGAGAGAATGTGAGTAAAGAGCCTTTTCCATGGACTCAACTATGCGTCGATACGAAAGCGAGTGTCACGCCACAAGACCACATAGCCGCACTTTTTAATAGTGTTCACTGTACTACTACTACTACTACTACTACTACTACTACTAGTAGTACTACTACTACTACTACTACTACTACTACTACTACTACTACTACTACTACTACTACTACTGTTGCTGCTACTACTATTACTACTACTACTACTACTACTACAAATACTACTACTACTACTCGTCACAACTCTTAATTTATCACGTCTAGACTATTGCAATAGTCTTTTATCTCAAACCATGATAACATCTCGAGCCTGTAGGTCATACAGAATAATGCAGCTTAACCCTCTCCTTACCACCCATAGGAAAATCGTCATATTTGTTACGATACAACCAACATTTTTTTTTTATTCAAATATCTTTTGTAAATCATAAAATTAAAAAGAAAACGAACAGTGTGTTGTAGAGCATGTTTTTCTAAAGAAATTGTTTATCTGCTATTCTGTTTAAGTGATAAACAATATTTTTTTGTGGTAGTTGGGAGATGAATTTTGGGGGAAATCTTGAAAATGGTTGGTAAGGAGAGGGTTAAAATATTGAGAAGACAAAAGAGAATGGCACACTCCCTGCTTATTTTGTATGAGCTGCAGTTGCTGCCTGTCAAGGAAAGAATACTTTTAAAGATTGCTCTGTTTTGTTTTAAAAGCCTAAATGATGAAGCACCTGACTACATTAAAAGCATGTTAGAAATATTATATGTACCAAATAGGAATTTACGATCATCGACTGGGAAAACGAAGCTTACTCTTAGAAAAAATTATTATTATAAATTGTATGGCAGCCTTTCCTTTATCCACACTGGGTCCCGTGTGTGGAGTGACCTGCCTAGAAGGATAAGAGAAGCAAAATCTATTGATAGTTTTAAATCATTGTTAAAGCACTACCTTTTTACCGTTACATTTTCATGATATTGATACGATATTACATACACTGCTGCTATTGATATCATTGTGGTATACGATTTATGTATGTAACTTTTGTATATTTATTTGTAACGTGCATTGAGCATCACACACTGAGAAAATGCGCGATATAAATGCCATGTTCTACAACCACCACTACTACTACAACTACTACTACCACTACTACTACTACTACTACTACTACTACTACTACTACTACTACTACTACTACTACTACTACTACAACAACTACCACTATCACTACTTATACTACACCTCTTTCTCCCCCTCCTCTTCCTCCTCCTCGTACTACTACTACTACAACCACTACTGCAAACAATGGAGCTTCTATTATAATTATTTCTCAAAAGGACAAAATTGCTGACATAGCCACCTATATTAAATACAATTACACATATAACATTACACATACCCTTGTTTCAAGGTCTATCTAACGCTTCAACCAGCTGGCGTTCACTCAAATACTTCTCCGATAATTACAATCTCGAACACTAATTAAATTCACCAATATCTGACCACGTATAAAATATTCATTTCAAACACATAATTAACTTTCCGATGGATTGAACCGCCAACAATAGCCTGAAATGATATCGACGTTTTAAACAGATAAATTAATTATGACCGATTATTGATTATCAGTATTACAGGGATGACTTGATTCGGCTATGTGTAAAGGCTGAAATATGTAAATCGTGGGGGGGGGGGGGGGGGGGGGGTTAGAACAGCATATCGCCACCTCACCTACCCTCCTCACCCCACCCCACTTCACCCCCTTCTACGATCGACGCTTTAACCGTAGCGGTCCAGGTTTGGAGTACCCCCCCCCCCCCCCGCCCTTAGCGGCGTATAGATGAGTACTTATATTTTAAAAATTCTCTTTACTCACATTTTCTCACCTACTGCTCTGTCGTAAAAAAAAAAGAAAAGGAATTGTAATATCACCCAACAGGCGTCATGTCTCGTCTTACACGTTAAGTGTTGCTGTCAGCTTGGGCTTGTAATGCGCTTTGAGTACGTTCAGTGGATATTGCGCTATATTAGAAAATGCTCATGTTTTATTAATTTTTTTACAAATTTGCTAATTTGATTTTTTTAAAATAGAGTTTGGGGTAAAAATTGTTCTGTACTGCCACGATTTGCCAGAGAGTAACTGGCTAATCTAAAAATTATAACATTATTTTTTAAAGATTGATTTACAAGTAACTTACAAACCTTTCTTGCTTTGTCTGGCACCTTTCATGCACACTCAATTTTTTGTCTTACACCGGTGCCTGCTCCATAATTTCTTAATTTGATATTGTCAAAAAACAAAAGAGCAAATCAAATGTCTTACTCCTCGTCCTCTCGTGTTCAATGTGTGTGTTGTTTGATGTAAGCGAGTGTTCAATGTATGTGTTGTTTGATGCAAGCGAGTGTTCAATGAATGTGTTGTTTGATGTAAGCGAGTGTTCAATGTGTGTGTTGTTTGATGTAAGCGAGTGTTCAATGTATGTGTTGTTTGATGTAAGCGAGTGTTCAATGTGTGTGTTGTTTGATGTAAGCGAGTGTTCAATGTATGTGTTGTTTGATCAAGCGGTGTCATGATGTGGTTGTTGTAGATGTTATGATGTGTTGTTTGATGTAAGCGAGTGTTCAATGTATGTGTTGTTTGATGTAAGCGAGTGTTCAATGTATGTGTTGTTTGATGTAAGCGAGTGTAATGTTGTGTTTCTGATGTGATGTCAATGTTGTTGTTTGATGTAAGCGAGTGTTCAATGTATGTGTTGTTTGATGTAAGCGAGTGTTCAATGTATGTGTTGTTTGATGTAAGCGAGTGTTCAATGTATGTGTTGTTTGATGTAAGCGAGTGTTCAATGTATGTGTTGTTTGATGTAAGCGAGTGTTCAATGTATGTGTTGTTTGATGTAAGCGAGTGTTCAATGTATGTGTTGTTTGATGTAAGCGAGTGTTCAATGTATGTGTTGTTTGATGTAAGCGAGTGTTCAATGTATCTGTTTTTTGATGTAAGCGAGTGTTCAATGTATGTGTTGTTTGATGTAAGCGAGTGTTCAATGTATGTGTTGTTTGATGTAAGCGAGTGTTCAATGTATGTGTTGTTTGATGCAAGCGAGTGTTCAATGTATGTGTTGTTTGATGTAAGCGAGTGTTCAATGTATGTGTTGTTTGATGCAAGCGAGTGTTCAATGTATGTGTTGTTTGATGCAAGCGAGTGTTCAATGAATGTGTTGTTTGATGTAAGCGAGTGTTCAATGTATGTGTTGTTTGATGCAAGCGAGTGTTCAATGTATGTGTTGTTTGATGCAAGAGAGTGTTCAATGAATGTGTTGTTTGATGCTAGCGAGTGTTCAATGTATGTGTTGTTTGATGCTAGCGAGGGTTCAATGTATGTGTTGTTTGATGCAAGAGAGTGTTCAATGAATGTGTTGTTTGATGCTAGCGAGGGTTCAGTGTATGTGTTGTTTGATGCAAGCGAGTGTTCAATGTATGTGTTGTTTGATGCAAGAGAGTGTTCAATGTATGTGTTGTTTGATGCTAGCGAGGGTTCAATGTATGTGTTTTTTGATGCAAGAGAGTGTTCAATGTATGTGTTGTTTGATGCAAGCGATGGTTCAATGTATGTGTTGTTTGAAGCAATCGAGTGTTCAATGTATGTGTTGTTTGATGCAAGCGAGTGTTCAATGTATGTGTTGTTCGATGCAAGCGATGGTTCAATGTATGTGTTGTTTGATGCAAGCGAGTGTTCAATGTATGTGTTGTTTGATGCAAGCCGGTGTTCAATGTATGTGTTGTTTGATGCAAGCGAATGTTCAATGTATGTGTTGTTTGATGCAAGCGAGTGTTCAATGTATGTGTTGTTTGATGCAAGCGAGTGTTCAATGTATGTGTTGTTTGATGCAAGCCGGTGTTCAATGTATGTGTTGTTTGATGCAAGCGAGTGTTAGTTCAATGTATGTGTTGTTTGATGCAAGCGAGTGTTCAATGTATGTGTTGTTTGATGCAAGCGAGTGTTCAATGTATGTGTTGTTTGATGCAAGCGAGTGTTCAATGTATGTGTTGTTTGATGCAAGCGAGGGTTCACAGCGTAAAACGCGTACCTTTCTGAGGAATATCGGTATTAAAATTGACCCAACTGTCGGGAGCCTCTGTGGTGTAATGGTAGCACGTCTGACCGGTAATCAAAAGGCCTGAGGTTCGAGTCCCAGTCGATGTAGATTGATTTTTTTAGATAGTTATTTTTTCTTGTATTTTTCTTTGTTGCTTTGTCTGGCACCATTCATACACTCTTGTTCTAAATTAAGGGTAATTCTATTACGAGGTTGACTTTAACTCACATTCTCTCACCGTATCTCATCGGTAAAATGAGTACCTAGTGGCCGTTAACAGCGTTGTCTATGTCGGAAAAAAATTTAATAATCGCCAATTTTGTGCGGCTATGTGGTCTAGTGGTATGACACTCACTTTCGGATCGGAAGGTCCTGGGTTCGAGCCTCGCG
Organism: Berghia stephanieae; assembly: GCF_034508935.2. Lineage (NCBI taxonomy): Eukaryota > Metazoa > Mollusca > Gastropoda > Nudibranchia > Aeolidiidae > Berghia > Berghia stephanieae. Next base: position 24,033,943 of record NC_088371.1, read on the forward strand.
CTCTTTGCATGGTTGAGTCCCTGGAAAAGGGTCTTTATTCACATTCTCTCACCGTACTCAGGTGTAAAATGAGTATCTGGCCGTTAACAGCGTTGTCTTTGTCCGAAAAATTTTAATATCGCCTAACAGGCGTCATGTCCCGTCCTACATGTTAAATGTTGCTTTTGACCAGAGACCCCTTGTAAAGCGCTTTGAGCACATTTAGTGGATATTGCTCTATTTAAAGCTAGATTTTAATTAGGCGTCATGTCCCGTTCGAAATGTTACGTGTTGCTGTTGGTCAGGGGACCCTTTGTAAAGCGCGTTGAGCATGTTTAGTAGACATTGCGCTGGATAGATTGTATGCGCTTGGCTAAAAAGCTCACAATATTGCCATCCGGAAGTGTAACGAACCAACAAACAAAACTATGGGTAATACATTTTAGTGAGAATTACTCATAAAAGCGGAATTGCAAAAAACAATAACAAAGAGCCTAGTGAAGTCAATTTCATTCTATCTATAAAAGCTCAAGGGTTTTTAAATGTATTGTTTGTTGTTTTGTTTTTCTCCACATGGGTTCGGGATTATCATTATTCCACACAAACTAATGTTGGTTTTTTTACCAACGGGCATAGAATTATTAGCAAATCAATACAAATTATAACTATTTATATTATGTATACAGATTGACTGATAATAACTAAACATATCGACTATTTTATAGCTTGAAAACAATAGGCTTGGATCAGATAGGTATAATATATTAGGCATTATTGAGGTGATTTCTATGCAATGCTGTGTTCCCCAATACAAAGGTATGAACAATCGTTCTGATCCCCTCTTCTATTTATTATTATTATTATTATTATTATTATTATTATTATTATTATTATTTTTATTAATAGTATAGTAGTATATTAGTTATGTAGTAGTAGTAGTAGTAGTAGTGTATAGTAGTAGTGTATGTAGTCGTAGTCTAGTCGTAGTAGTAGTAGTAGTAGTAGTAGTAGTAGTAGTAGTAGTAGTAGAAGTAGTAGTAGTATCATCATCATCAAAACAACAACAACAACATCAGTATTATCATTATTGCTTTTTTATATATATCTTTTTAAAATGTATTGTTAGAACAATTAGTTCAGAGAGATGTTATGGATATTGGCCGAGGTGTACATATATACAGGTTTGACATCCCAACCATGTATGACCCCAGTTTAACATTGTTGTTATCGCGAAGTCCCAGGTTCGAGAGTATTTTTGCCAAGACGAGGGTCATTTAAATCGATAGATATTTGAAGGACGAGTTTTCTGGCCAAATTTTCAAATATGGTTTTTTCCAGAGTACGGCAGCACAGCTATCGCACACAACAACACCCTGAGACGTGGCTCAGTAGTACGGTCTTTGCTTCGTACCCGAAAGATACCGAGTTCGATATACCGCTGCGCTGTGTGGCCTCGAGCAAGTCACCTCGCCCTATGCCTATTCAATTTGCGGCGCTACACTGCTGCTGACGCCTGGGTTATTCCAGTCTTCCCTTGGAATTAATAGACCCTAGAGACAAATTTCCCCTATGGGATGAATAAAGGGATTTTATTTCGTTTAATATCAAGACATCTACATTTGTGGCTATACACCAGAGGTGGTTTGCTTAGGAAAGAAGAAGAAGAATGGAAATTAATCTAATTTCATAAAGCAGTGACAAGAAAACTAAATTTCACATATCTTGTATGTCGTAACTCATCGTATTGAAGCGGTATTATTCCAGCCCTCTCATTGGAAAACCCTATCATTTCTTAGTAGCAGTAGTATCGTTCGGCTACATTTCTATGTTCAAGGTATCAATCCAGGTTCGGAAGTCATCATTACATGTTTCAAATACCCATTCAAGTTTTGTCTCTGGGCAATCTAGTACGAGGTGGTTTGCATCTTGTGGTGCTTGGTTGCACTTTGGGCATGTTGGTGATTCTTAGAGCCCCCATTTGTGCATGTTCTTGTATGTTTTGACCGTAGTCTATTTGCAGTACCCAGTATCTTCTTGGTTGATCCTGTAGACCCGGGAGACTTTTACAGGGATCTTCAAGTAGTTCCCCTCCTGTTGGTTTATTCCTTTTCCATTCCTCGCACCAGTCTTCTTGCGTGTTGTAGTTTTCTTTCTTTGATAGGTAGAAAGGTGAACGAGATTTTAGTCTTGATGTTGGGGGCGCAGTTTTGTATATAGTTTGCAGAGGAGTTCCACTATCTTCTTCAGCTTTGGATATCCATTTCTGTGTTGCATCCTCTCTCCTCAAGTGGGGTGGTGCTATAGCGCTCATTTCTTAGTAAAATACGTAAACGTTGAATAATGCTTTGAATGCGTTGAGTAAAAATTTTTTTTCAACGATTACAGAATATTTGGGCACATTTTATTGGTGTGAAATTAGATGTTAAAAGACAGATGATTGGTAATTATAAATAATCTTTTAGTGCTCATGAATATAAATCCAACGTTTTTAGTTTTGGGTCAAATTGTCATTCAAGTAGATGGAGAAAGATACAAATAAATTATGGTGAATAGAAATACTAATACCATATCATTTGGTTACAAAATATCTAATAATCTTACTTGGAGGGGTTGAATAACGTATTCTTTCATATCTTTGTATTATTAAACTCGCAAGATCGTTGTGTTATTAGGCACGTAAAAATAACTCGTTTAATAAATACAAAGAAATGAAAGTATCGTATATTTATATATCTGGATGAATTAGTTTCTGGAATTTGAATTCATAGACACAATTTATAATTTTTTAATTGAGCAATTATATAGCTCAATATCCACTAAACGTGCTCAAAGCGCTTTACAAGGGGTCCCTGACCAACAGAAGCATTTTACATTTAGGACGGGACATGACGTCTGTCAGGTGATGTGACATTTTTTTACGGACAGAGACAACGCTGTAAACGACCAGGTACTCATTTTACACCTGAGTACGGTGAGTAAAGAGACTTCTCCAAGGACTCAACTATGCGCCGAGCTAGGCTCAAACCCAAGACCTTCCGATGCGAAAACGAGTGTCATACCACTAGACCACATAGCCACAAATCTGAAACTCTAGATTAAGTTCTATTCGTTATAGTGGAGACGGGGGTCCCGATAGCTCAGTTGGTAGAGCACTCTCTCACACGCAAAGGGACCGAGTTCGATCCCGGGTGCAGTCTCTACAAAAAATTGTCCTTCAGAGCCATGAGGCCCATGGAGCCGGAGTTAATCCCGGTTTCTATGGCGTGAAATGGGCAATAACAGTTTCTTGCTACCCTTTGGCTAGGACGCTATAGTCTATCGTAACGTACTTTCCGCCAAATCTAACAGACCCAGCTACCTTATCACTGCTGGGTGGACAGGGGATGGGGAGGTGGTCAGAAAGAAAAAAATCTCGACTTCACCCGGGATCGATCTTAGTCCTTTTTGTGGGTGTGTACCGAGTACTCTACCAACTGATCTATCGTGACACCCTCAATCATCTAACACGGCAATAAAATTACACGCATGGCGTTATTAATATTAACTCTCTCCTTCCGGCCAGTTTCAGAATTTTCCCCCAAACGTCACACCCACCCAATACAAAAATAGATTTTTCTTACTCAAACAGAAGATTAACAAGTACCTACACTCTATGCATAATATTGTTTAGCAAAATGAGATCTAAAAAACAGTATCAAGTTTTTATGTCTAGATTAACACATTTTCTTCAAATGTGACCCATCGTCTCAAAACGGTATTATGTCGGGATCAACCAGATACTCAAAAGCCAAAATTACTGATAAACTGGTCAAAATTTTGATGTATTGGTTATGGTACCCTGAAATATGATATTTCATTCTCCTCAATAAAACATTTAAACTCAACCCAAGTCTGATATTTCTGGTAATAAATTCAATTTTCAGCTTCTTAATCATCCCGACTTAATACCGTTTTGAGGCGAGGGGTCACAAATGTTATGAGAAACAAAAATATCAGATGAGAAAGTTGTTGGTTGCATCGTGATGAATGTGACGATTTTCCTGTAGTTGGTAAGGAGAGGGACATATCTTACTCAAGGCAACGAGCACACTCAATATATATACATATATTAATGTTCGACAATATGAACTCTATTACAGAATGTCAAGTTTTATAGCTAGAGCAAAAAAAAAAAATGAAATCTGGATGAGAAAAGTGACGGTTGCATCGTAACGAATGTGACAATTTTCCTGTAGTTGGTAAGGAGAGGGTTAAAGATTTCATCACCTCGGTACAAAAAGGTCTCCATCGCTCCTTCGTGATATATTTTAGATTTTATCAAGACCATCTCACATATTGTTGAATATAGATTTTTTAAACGGATTAACGATGATAGAAATGGCCGATGGGTAACTTTGTTTCCTTGACACCGGCGTCTGGCCAATGACCGATAGATTTATACATATAGATCATAGATACTCAATCCTATCTATGCTCACCAACCATAGGACAATAGTCACATTCGTTACGATACAACCAATATTTTTCTTATTCAAATTTCTTGTGTACATCATAAAATTTAAAGAAAACGAACAGTGTGTTGTAGAATATGTTTTGCTTAAGAAGTTATGTATCGCAAGAATTTTACTGCTATTGTGTTTGAGTGATAAAAAAATATTATTTTGTGTTAGTTGGGTGTGAAGTTTTGGGGAAAATCCTGAAAATGGCTGGTAAGGAGAGGGCTAACTAACGTCGTTTTTGAGTGCAAAACCAAAAGTCATGAATTAATTCCACTTAAAGTCAAGATAGTCTGCCGTACTCTGGAAAAAATACCCATATTTGAAAATTTGGCCAGAAAATTCATCCTTCAAATATCGATCGATTTAAATGACCCTCGTCTTGGCAAAAACTCTCAAACCTGGGACTTCGCGAATTTACCGAAGTTGATACGACCAAGTTGACAAGTGTATCGTCCGTATCCGGAGATTTGAAGTTCACTTTAAAGAGTTTGAGTAGTCCTACAGAGCCATTCGGTCCCATGGTTTCTATAGCGTGAAACGGACAATAGCAATTTCTTGCTATCCTTTGGATAGGACGCTAGTCTGTCGCAAAGTACTTTCAGCCAAAATCGAACAGACTCAGCTACCCATTCACTGCTGGGTGGACAGGAAAAAATTCTCGACTGCACCCTGGATCAATCTCAGCCGTTCCTTTGCGTGTGAAGCGAGTGCTCTACCAACTGAGCTATCGGGACCCTCTAAAAAAGTATAACCTACCGTTTTCAAAGGGGGTGTTTTGATTTAGTTTTTAAGTTTGTTTTTTTTTTCGGGGGGGGGGGGCGCGCTTGATATTGTTTTGTTTTGTTGGGTTTTTTTTTTGTTCTTATGGAGATTTTTTTTTTGGTTATTTTAAAAATTGTTGTTTTTTTTGTTTTTTTTGGGCTGGGTATTTTGTTTTGTTTTTGTATTTGTTTTTGTTTATTGTTTGTTTTGTTTTTGTTTTTTGTTTTATTTTTGATTGTTTATGTTGTTTTGTTGTTTGTTTTATTTGGAGGGGGTTTTGACCTTTTTAAAAATGTGTTTCGATTTATTTTATTTTATTTATTTCTGTTATTTAACATTTTATTTCTTTTTTTATTTTTATTTTTCTAACTTTTCCATCCAGTTGGCTTTTTTTCCTTTTTATTATTATGTTTTGTTTTGTTTTTTTCCAATATAATAAATTGCATACATTCTCTCACCGTACTCAGGTGTAAAATGAGTACCTGGTCGTAAACAGCGTGTCTCTCTCCGAAAAAGAAATTGCAATATCGCCTAACAGGCGTCATGCCTCGTTCTACATGTTAAATGTTGCTGTTCACTAGGGACTCCTTGTAAAGCGCTTTGAGCACGTTTAGTGGATATTGCTCTATATCAAAGTTCAAGTTTTTTTTTTGTTGTTTTTTTTTTTGTTTTTTTTGGGGGGGGGGTTTGTTTGTTTGTTATTTTACTCGTACAACAATGAGATCACGGGCATCTGGGTTATAAGACCTATGAATTAGTACACAATGGTTTGGGAGTATTTTCCATTACAAATATAGAACACAAACTTTTGGGTTATAAGACCTGGAAATGTTAACACTTTGCACAAGAAATGGATGAAACCGACGTGTACTTATTTGCAGGTCTGATAATCCAAATTGTTATGGGGCTCATTGTTGTAATAGAAATACTCTCAAAACCAACGCACAATTAATTGTCCTATTCCAACAACGTTAAAACAGACCCATAATTCCACTGGCTTATCAGACCTGCTATTTATATTGACTTATATCTTTGCTTCATCCATTTCAGAAAGCCCTTTGACCCGTTAAGAAACCAAGGCCGCCATGACGATGACGTCGCTAGGCCACGCCCTTTTTGTCCTTTTCCTCTTCGGGATCGGAAGTAGCCACGCAGGTTTGTAGGAATTTCTTAATGTACTTTCGTTTCTCTCTCTCTCTCTCTCTCTCTCTCTCTCTCTCTCTCTCTCTCTCTCTCTCTATCTATCTATCTATCTATCTATCTATCTTTCTCTCTCTCCTCTCTCTATCTTTTGTCTCTCTTTCTATCTCTCCTCTCTCTCTCTCTTTCTGTCTCTCTTGCTCTTTCTATTCTCTCTCTGTCTCTCTCTCCTCTCTCTCTGTCTCTCTCCTCTCTCTCTCTCTCTCTACCCCTCTCTCTCTCTCTCTCTCTCTCTCTGTCTATCTCTCTTTCTCTGTGTGTCTCTCTTTTCTCTCTCTCTCCCTCTCTCTCTCTCTCTCTCACTCTCCCTCTCCTCTCTCTATTTGAACATTGATGCGTTTCTTGTTGTTGCTGTTGTTGTTGTGTGATTATTATTATTATTATTATTATTATTATTATTATTATTATTATTATTATTATTATTATTATTATTATTATTATTATTATTATTATTATTATTATTATTATTATTATTATTCTATTGTACGTTTTATTGTTATTTCCATAGTTGTATATTTTGTGATTATTAATTGTATCATTTTAGTTGCTACCACAGTTTTATCTTTAATGACAAGTTTTGAACCTTGATTCTTTCTCCCCAGACACCACCACCCCATATGTTGATCCATGTTCTCCCAACCCCTGCCCCTCAGGGACCTATTGTCATAATCTGCCTAAAGAGGAAGAAAACCCTTATAAATGTATAGGTGAGTAAAATTACAGCCAGAAATAAAGTGAGTAGGAAAGGGCCAGAAGGCAACAGAATTATTTCTTCGCGGCGGCGATGGGTCTCGAACCCGCGACCTTACTGATACGACAACTCCGCCTGGCCGGAGAGATTGTGACTCTACCGTATGAGCTATCCACGATCCCAAAGGTAAAAAAAAAGTCGCTTCAAATTCTAGTCTATCTAGAGCCACTTCTCCCCGACTTCTGGAGGTCACGGGTTCAACACACACAAACGCCGCGAAGTTAGTTGGCCAGCATTATAAGCTAAATAGCCAATATTCTCAACACAATCATGTAACATGGAGTAAGGCTACAGCCCTACACATACAGATTGTGGGTGGGGTTACTGTCCTTCCATAGTGGGCACCCATAAGTGGGTACTTAGTGCCTTCTATCCCCTTACAGCTTTTTTTCCAACATGCTTTCTATCTTTGTCTTGGAAAGAGATTAGTTGGTTTTGTCCTAGCCCTGACCGGAGTTCTTGCCTGGGAGGGAAACAGTCAAATGCATAATTATTATTTTGGGAGATTATATTTTTTCATCTCTCTGTTATGTATTATTATACATTTATTATTTTGAATGAATAATGTAGGCAATTGGGTGTGTTCCTCTTTGTTGGATTTGTTGCTTGTGTCTGGATGAGACTTAAAGGTGATCCCAAACTAAGTACATTGATGGTATACTCTTGGAATCTACATCTGATCCCTATTTGTTCCCAGTTCCCCTTTGTCTTACTTTCTCTTGGGTGCTTTAATTGTAATTCTAGAATTTGACTATCCCATTTTCTTCCTTTTTACTGGCGCTGATATAACCTAAATGCGTTGCAAGCGCCGTAAAACCCCTACAAAATCATCAAACATAAAAACATACAAATTGTTATTTAATTATTTAGCCAGATCCCTTTTTGTTTCATTTTATTATAGTATTGAAACAAAAAATAGTGAAAATCCACTTTTAGAAAGCGGTTAAAAAAGTGAACTTTTATGTAGGGGTGGGGTTACTGTCCTTCCATAGTGGGCACCCATAAGTGGGTACTTAGTGCCTTCTATCCCCTTACAGCTTTTTTTCCAACATGCTTTCTATCTTTGTCTTGGAAAGAGATTAGTTGGTTTTGTCCTAGCCCTGACGGAGTTCTTGCCTGGGAGGGAAACAGTCAAATGCATAATTATTATTTTGGGAGATTATATTTTTTCATCTCTCTGTTATGTATTATTATACATTTATTATTTTGAATGAATAATGTAGGCAATTGGGTGTGTTCCTCTTTGTTGGATTTTGTGCTTGTGTCTGGATGAGACTTAAAGGTGATCCCAAACTAAGTACATTGATGGTATGCTCTTGGAATCTACATCTGATCCCTATTTGTTCCCAGTTCCCCTTTGTCTTACTTTCTCTTGGGTGCTTTAATTGTAATTCTAGAATTTGACTATCCCATTTTCTTCCTTTTTACTGGCGCTGATATAACCTAAATGCGTTGCAAGCGCCGTAAAACCCCTACAAAATCATCAAACATAAAAACATACAAATTGTTATTTAATTATTTAGCCAGATCCCTTTTTGTTTCATTTTATTATAGTATTGAAACAAAAAATAGTGAAAATCCACTTACTTTTAGAAAGCGGTTAAAAAAGTGAACTTTTATGTAGGGCATATAATTTAGACTCCTACATAGTATATATTTTACTATAATAATATATTTTATCATCATACCAATATGGTTTTTAACTTGGCAGTTTTATGTAATATCAAATTAAGAAATTAAGGAGCAGGCACCGGTGTAAGATAAGATCTGAACAAGTGTGTATGAAAGGTGCCAAACGAAAGCAAGAAAGAAAAAAACAACAAGAAACAAACCATCCCTAAAAATCAGTCGACCTCGATTGGGGGTTCGAACCTCAGACCTCCTGATTACCGGTCAGACATGCTACCATTACACCACAGAGACTCTTAATGAATGAGAATGTGATATTTTCAAAATAATAAAATGGAGCAACTCAACTATCTTCTTCCTCGTCCTCTCGTGTTCAATGTGTTGTTTGATGCAAGCGAGGGTTCACAGCGTAAAATGCGTAGCCGTGTGAAGAATATAGTGTGTGTTTGGCTAAGAAGCTCACAACATTGCCATTCGGAAGTATAACGGACCAACACACAAAGCTATGTCTAACCTTGAACGTTTATAGATAGAATGCGTTTGGCCAAGGAGTTCACAACATTGCCATCCGGAAGTATAACGGACAAACACACAAACTCTGTGTAACCATGAACTTTTATAGTCTGGTTAATACCGTTTAGTGAGAACAACTCACAAACGCGGATGGCATAAACAATAACAAAGGCCTGAGTGACGTCATCTTCGAACTATCTATAGTCTGGTTATTACAGTTTAGTGAGAATTACTCATAAAAATGGATGGTAAAAAAATAAAAGCAAAAACAAATCGTGAGTTGTATTCAATAGTTCAACCAATGGAATCACTTGTTTCCGTGAACTTTACTAACGACAACTCACTAGACGCTACACAAACCTGAAAAGTGACCCAAACTATAAGTCTTAGCCGAGTCATCGTTAAGTTATAGCCTGATACTGAAACCCAAAAAGACTGGCCTTTTGATGTTATTATTTGGTTTTTGCACCGTCTAGTGAATTTAGAGCTCATGAAAACAAGTGGTCCCATTGGTTGAACTATTGAATACAACTCACGATTTGTTTTCTTTTGTGGCCAAAGACTGGCATTTTTACCTCATTTTTTGGTCAGTGTCAGGCAAAAAGTTAACGGTGGCTACGGTCTGAGAGGTTCTAGTGTCAGGCTATAGATAGTATGCGCTTGACTTAGAAGCTCACAATATTGCCATCCGGAAGTAAACGGGACCAACACACAAAACTATGTGTAACCATTAACTTTTATAGTCTGGATAAAACAGTTTAGTGAGAATTACTCATAAACGTGGATGACAAAAAACAATAACAATGACCCGATTGACATCAACTTCATTCTTTCTATAGATAGTATGCTCTTGGCTAACAAGCTCACAACATTGCCATCCGGAAGTATACCGGACCAACACGCAAAACTGTGTGTGACCGTGAACGTTTATTGTCAGGTCAATACAGTTAAGTGAGAAGTACTCGTAAACGTGGATGTAAAAAAAAAAAACAATAACAAAGACCCGAGTGACGCCAACTTCGATCGATCGATCTATAAACGTTTAATGTAACACATAGTTTTATGTGTTGGTCCGTTACACTTCTGGATGGCAATGTTGTGAGTTTCTTAGCCAAGCGCACACTATCCATTTTTGACCAAGTTGTTGAACAGTGGGTATTTCACTTGGACAAATACCATCAAAAGTAAAACGTGTGTAGTTTGTTATGTTTACCAATCACTGCCATTGTTTACATTATGACGACTGTCCGAGAGGCGTGGTTATCTAAGTGTCTATTATTCTGATTGGTTAATGCTTAGTAACGGGCGAACTATCAACTACGAAAAAAGGGCTGAATCGTAGCCATCAGGCCATAACTTTACGAAGGCCACGGCTGAATCAGGTAGTGAACGCACCTACTTGTTTATTCTATTTCAGAAAACGGTTATATGTATGGTAACTGCAGTTTGAACACTGTAGAGATGTGTGCTCACGACACCAAGTGTATCGAGGCAGCGGATCGCAAGACCTACACATGCAAATGCGAAGATCCCATCGCCGTGGGTAACGGTGTTCGCAAAGACAGGGGTGGCACTGGATGTGTTTTGCGTAAGTACTGGTTTGTTTTCACGTTAACTCACTCAACCTAGAGATTTTTGTTACTTTTCAAAATTGGAAAAAAATATAATAAAATGAGCATGTGCATAAATAGATTTATTCAACTAGCATTTACATGTAAAAACTATAAACATTAGATTTGATACTCGGCCTATAAAAATGTGTCTCAGAAAATGTAATAATAAATAGGCATGGGGTAAAAGTATCCCGCTGGTAAACTACGGATATAGTCGGTCTTGAGTGAGTTAAGCTACCTTTTGGGAGGACTTCCGTAGTTTCACAGCACTTTTATTATATTACTTAATCTTTTAGCCATTACGGACTTTCAATGGGCATGATCTATATTACATTTCCATGTGCTCGAGGTCTTTGGTCACAGAGGAAAATGTGCTCAAAGTGACCTACATAGTGAAAAGTGCTCACAGTTTTTGAAATATCTAACATCACGATTGGTCATTGTGTTCAACTTGACACATGGGTATGTTTACCAATCGCATAAACAAAGCAGCCAGTTTACATCTCTAAGCAAAAATCCAATCGTTGGACAGAAACAAATCATGTGATTGATGACTTGGTTGGACGAAAACATGAATATAGATCGCTCCCGTTTGTTTCAATATCCAATAAATCTCGGGTGTAAAATGAACACCTGGCCTTTAACAGCGTTGTCTCTGTCGGAAAATAATTGTCATATATGCCTAATAGGCGTTATGTCTCGTTCTACATGTTACGTGTTGCTGTTGACCAGGCACCCCTTGTAAAGCGCTTTGAGCACGTTTAGTGGACGTTTTGCGCTATATAAAAGCTCTAGTTTAAAAAGCTTACTATTTAAGATAAGTTTCATTTTCATAAGTGTTGTGAGTTTTCTTATTTCAAAAACAATTGCCTGAGTCGGTTGTCGTTTACGACTCGGGCCGACGCCATTATTACTTACTGTGTTTCCCGTCAGTTTCGATATTGCAAATGATGGCAAACACTGTTTCATCGGGTTATAGTAGCTTTAGTTAGTGAGGGGGGGGGGGGGGAACGGGGGTTAGAGGGGGGTCTCTTTTGGCTTGCTGTGAAACTACGGAAGTCCTTCCCACCATTTTAACCATAACTCGAAATTATCGTTATATATATTTTTGTTTCAGATAGTCTATTTTAGTAACACCACATGACCAGTGTTTACCTCAAATTAGGTAAACAAAGAGCAATTGACACATCTCATTACCAGATTTTTTTAGGGTATCGTGTTTTCCCTGTCAACGGCCTCGGAAATAACAAATAATTTCTCTCTTTGTGGAGAATAATATAATATCAATATAAACTTCGACCTGGTAGATACAGGAGAAATTCGGTATACAGGCGCCACTTCAATAACTATTATTAAATAATAAATACGCAAAAAGGAAAGAAAAGTCTAGTTACTTCTAACATCTCACATTGCATGACCGCCCATTGTGATGTCAATGTTTTAAATATAAACAAAACATGTCACATGACCTTTCCATCGTGATGTCAGAGTGGGATATTTTAAATGTAAACATAAGGTGTCACATGACCCATCTGTGTTTTGTTTCCCTACAGCTGTCAAAGAGTGTAAATCTGTAAATGTGTAAAGAGTGTAAAGAGTGTAAAGAGTGTGACAGGGAGTGTCCCCAGTATGGCTACTGTGATGGCAGTGTGGGATATTGTATGTAAACATATATTTTCACATGACCATCCATTTGTGTTTTGTAAATATAAACAAGGCATGTCACATGACTGTTTCATCATGATGCCAGTGTGGGATATTGTATGTAAACATAATGTGTCACATGACCATCCCTCTGTTTTGTCCCACACCTGTCAAAGGGTACAAGTCTGAACAAGGACTGTCCCCAGTATGGCTTCTGTGGTACCAATGTGGGATATTGTAAGCAAACATAATGCATCACATGATCATTCATCTGTGTTTTGCTTCCCTACAGTTGTCAAAGAGTGTAAATCCCACAGGGATTGTTCCCCGTGTCGCTTCTGTGGTACCAGTGTGGGATATTGTATGTAAACATAATGCATCACTTGGCCATCCATATGTGTTTTGTAAATATAAACATAACATGTCACATGACCATCCCTCTGCTTCGTCCCACAGCCGTCAAAGAATGTATGTCCGACGGGGACTGTCCCCATTATGGTCATTCATCTGTGTTTTGTTTCCCTACAGCCGTCAAAGAGTGCCAATCTTTGAGTGAAAGAGTGACAGGGACTGTCCCCAGTATGACTACTGTGGTACCAGTGCGGGGTATTGTATGTAAACATATATTGTCACATGACTATCCCTCTGCTTTGTCCCACAGCCGTCAAAGAGTGTATGTTCTACGGCGACTGTCCAGGTATGACTACTGTGGTACCAGTGCGGGATATTGTATGTAAACATATATTGTCACATGACCATCCATCTGTGTTTTGTTTCCCTACAGCTGTCAAAGAGTGCCAATCTGACAGGGACTGTCCCCAGTATGGCTACTGTGATGGCAGCGCGGGATATTGCAAATGCAAACCTGGTTTCCAAGGAAACGGGTTCAACTGTACAGGTAAGGCACATACTTTGGTGGTGTCCCTGAGGGTTTAGGGTTGGTTCCACGTGTTTTGTGTACTATTCATATTGCACTGGTTTCTATTTTCTTATTACTGAGTTATTGATGATGGTGATTATGATGATGATGGTGATGATGATGATAATGATGATGATGATGATGAGGAGGAGGAGGAGGAGGAGGAGGAGGAGGAGGAGGAGGAGGAAGAAGAGTAGAAAGAGGACGAAGATGATGAGAATGATGATGATGATGATGATGAGAAAGAGAAAGAGAAGGAGGAGGAGGAGAAAGAGGAGGATGAATGATGATGATAATGATGATGATGATGATGACGTACATGATGATTATGACAGCAACGATTGTAATTGATTGTAGTCAC
>NC_088371.1:24052812-24057096 GCF_034508935.2 Berghia stephanieae
CACAAAACGTCATAGAAATGTGTTACTTTTCCAGCTGCGCATGCGTCATACGAAGAGGCACAGAATTCATATCTATTTCTTCTTCGTGTTTGTTTTGATCGGGGTTTTTTTTTGTTGTTTTTTTTTTTGCCCCACAAATAAAAATGATGTGAGACAAGTTTAGGGGTGTAAAAATTGTTTGAGAATGTGTGTGTGTGTGTGTGTAATGTTTTTAGTAAATATAAATAACGATGGCACTTAAATGATTCTTATCAACGGTGGAGCATTGTTCTAAGTAGAGAGCGGTGGGCGCTGCCTGAAGCATGGGGTCCCGAAAATACTAACGAAAGAGTGAAGATGGATAGGAATCGGTGGAAACAATACAGACAATGGGCGTTTCGGATACAAACCCTTCGTCGGCACAACAATAAACAAATAAACGTTGAAAACAAATAAGAAGAAATGCAGTATAAATTGGATCGTCTGTACTCAACGATGGTTGGAGTGTGAACGAATCGTTAGCGTGGTGTGATAGAAATGATGAGGCCAGTGAGAGACGTGAAATTTCTAGAAAATAATGGACGATAAAAGACAAAATAGAAATAATGTAGTAGTAGTAGTAGTAGTAGTAGTAGTAGTGGTATTAGTGGTAGTGGTAGTAGTAGTAGTAGTAGTAGTAGTAGTAGTAGTAGTAGTAGTAGTAGTAGTAGTAGTAGTAGTGGTAGTGATAATAGTGAAAGTAGTTAGTAGTAGTAGTAGTAGTAGTAGTAGTAGTAGTAGTAGTGGTAGTGATAATAGTGAAAGTAGTAAGTAGTAGTAGTAGTAGTAGTAGTAGTAGTAGTAGTAGTAGTAGTAGTAGTATTTTTAATTCAGAAAAGTGAGTGGAGCAGGCACTTATGTTGGTAAGAACAAGATATGAAGTGAATAGAAAAGTGCCAGAAGACAATAGAGAATAAAAAATTTTTATTCTCTATTGTCTTCTGGCACTTTTCTATTCACTTCATATCTTGTTGTTACCAACATAAGTGCCTGCTCCACTCACTTTTCTGAATTAAAAATTCACCCCATACACCGGAGCATACTCAATGTCTCAATCGTTTCTATGTTATATGTTTGTGTTGAGAATATTGGCTATTAAGCTTAACTGCTGGTCAAAATTATTCGCGATGGTGGTGTACGAACGAATCGGCGGTCTCAAGAAGTGGGTGAGAGAGGGATCTGTAATGACTTTGAGTTTGAAACGAATATTTTTGTGTTCGTGGATAGCTCACACGGTAGAGCCACGCTCTCACCTGCCAGGCGGAGTTGTCGTACCAATAAGGTCGCAGGTTCAAACCCCACCACCGCCGCGAAAAAATTTTTATTCTCTATTGTCTTCTGGCACTTTTCTATTCACTTCATATCTAGTAGAGTAGTAGTAGTAGTAGTAGTAGTAGTAGTAAGTTACTATGAAACATATGTGTACCTGCAATGTGTTTGGAATGGACAAGATAGGAATGTATGTGCGATTGTTGAATCTTCGAGAAAATAAAATAAAATAAAATAAAACAAAAAAATAAATAAATAAATAAATCAATAAATAAATAAATAAATAAATAAAAATAAAATCAAAAACTGTCGGGTAGCCTTGTTCTAATCGCAGTACAATTACTCCCACCAACGTATAGCACATATTATGATTTGGAAATTTAGTCCCAGACTACGTATATTTACACCTGCTAAATCGCGGGTGTAAATTTCACCCGTTTAGCCCCTCGTTTAGTCTTAGACTTCGCGTAGTCCGGCTTCATGAATAGCTTACTACGCCTTTTAGTCAGAGACTACCGATTTAGTCTCAGACTATCGTCGTCGTCCCGCTCCATGAATTAGAGCCCAGGTGTGTGTGTATGTGTATATATGTGTGTGGGTGTGGGTGTGTGTATATATATATATATATATATATATTATATATATATATATATATATGTGTGTGTGTGTGTGTGTGTGTGTGTATGGATGTTAGTGTGTGTTTTTGTGCGTTTTGATCGAATCGATCAAATTGTCAAAACGAATGTCAAGCAGATAACCGCCAAGCCTTTAACGTTAGTCAGAACAAAATACATATCGACAGTTTTCAGTTTAATGTACACTCTCTTATCGATGGAATGAAGTTGGAGGAAGAAGAAGGAGGATGATGATGAAGAAAAAGAAAAAGAAGAAGAAGAAGAAGAAGAAGAAGAAGAAGAAGAAGAAGAAGAAGAAGAAGAAGAAGAAGAGAGGAATAACAAGAAGAAGATGAGGAGGAGGATGAAGAGAAGGAGGAGGATGGGGAGAAGGAGAGGAGGATGAGGAGGAGAGGAGGAGGAAAAGGAGAAGGAGAGGAGGATGATGATGAGGAGGAGGAGGAGGAGGAGAAGGAGAGGAGGAGGAGAGGAGGAGGAGAGGAGGAGGAGGAGGAGAAGGAGAAGGGATGAGGAGTAGGAGGAGAGGAGGAGGAGAGGAGGAGGAGAGGAGGAGGAGGAGGAGGAGAAGGAGAGGAGGATGAGGAGGATGAGGAGGAGAAAGAGAAGTAGAGGAGGATGAGGAGGAGGAGGAGAGGAGGAGGAGAAGGAAGAGGAAGAGGAAGATGATGATGGTTATGATGATGTTGATGAAGAGTAGGGGGAGAAAGATGATGAATATGCGGAGGAGGTGGAAGAGAAGGAGGAGGAGAAGGAGGAAGAGGATGGTTATGATGATTATGAGGATGATGATAATGAGGAGGAGGAGGAGGAAGAAGAAGAAGAAGAAGAAGAAGAAGAAGAAGAAGAAGAAGTTCATGATGGTGATGATGATGATGATGATGA
The DNA here is from genome assembly GCF_034508935.2 of Berghia stephanieae. Taxonomy (NCBI): domain Eukaryota; kingdom Metazoa; phylum Mollusca; class Gastropoda; order Nudibranchia; family Aeolidiidae; genus Berghia; species Berghia stephanieae. The sequence continues at coordinate 24,055,617 of NC_088371.1, forward strand.
TGAGGAGGAAGGGGTAGGAAGAGGATGAAGAAGAAAAAGAAGAAGAAGAAGAAGAAGAAGAAGAAGAAGAAGAAGGTTATGATGAGGAGGAGGGGGAGGAGGAGGAAGAAGAAGAAGAATATCATGTTGGTGATGATGATGATGATGAGGATGATGATGATGATGAGGAGGAGGAGGAGGAGGAGGAGCAGGAGGAATAAGAAGAGAAAGAAACCAGAAGAAGATGAGGAACTAAAACAAGACCTAAAGGAAGAGGAGGGGGTCACGAGGCGTGAGAGAATTGAAATTGATCAAATAATGTCATATTGCCAACTTTTCCCATTTCATCTTTTTTCTTTCTCCAAGATATCCCCGAATGTGACGATGACCCCTGTGACCCTAATGCCATTTGTAAGGAGACCCCAGGGAATTTCACCTGTACCTGTGACGGCAGGAGGAACTTCCAGGGCGATGGGTTCACCTGTGTTCGTAAGTATTCCAAATGTGTCTCTTAGGGAAACGGTGACCCTTCGTCTCAAAACGGTATTAAGTCGGGATGGACCAGATGCGAAAAAGTCAAATTATAACTAAATTGGTCAAAAATATGAAACGTTGGTATTTAGCACAGTAAACTATGATATTCCTTCTCCTTCTATAAAGCATATAAACTCAACTTAAGCATGATTTTTCTGGCTACACATTCCAATTTCAGCATCTTAATTATCCCGTCTTAATACCGTTTTGAGACGAGTGGTCACAAATGTGTTTCTTGTGTCCCAACACTCTATTGTTTTAAGTGTACTGCTTTATGGAAGTGAAAGCTGGAAAATGACATCCTCCTTAATACAGAAACTAGAAGCCTTTCAGAACAAGTGTTTAAAAAGAATTTTTAATTTATTTTGGCCTACAAAAATAAAAACAGTGGATCTATTAAAGAAAGCTGACTGCACTAGCATTGAAAGCCAAATAAAAGAAGAAGATGGCGTTGGCTGGGTCATGTGGCCAGAATGGAAAAAGGGTCACTTCCAAGACAGCCTTGTACTGGACAGCAGATGGGAAGAGAAAGCGGGAAGACCCAAAGAAACCTGGCGAAGGAACATGGAGAAAGAATTAAAGGAAGCAGGCCTGTCCTGGAATACAGCCACCGCAAAAGCAGCCGATCGCAAAAAATGGAGATGTCTGGTGGATGCCCTATGTGCCTCAAGGCCCTTCGTCAGCACAACAATACACAAATAAACGTGGAAAACAAATAAAATATAATGAAAAAGTACTTGTATGGTCTAGATATATTTTATTTGTTTTCCACGTTTATTTGTGTATTGTTGTGCTGACGAAGGGTTTGTACCCGAAACGTCCTTTTATCTGTTTTGTTCCCATACGAATCCTTTCCATTTTCACTCTTTCGTTAGTAACACTCTATTGGGTAACGTGGCTCCTGGTATCCTGTATGGTCTTTGCTTTGTATCCAAAAGGTACCGTTGGAGTTCTGTAAATGACATTC
>NC_088371.1:24057196-24078374 GCF_034508935.2 Berghia stephanieae
AAGTATAACGGACCAACACACAAAACTGTGTGTAACCATGAACATTTATAGTGTGGTTGATACAGTTTAGTGAGAAGTACTCATAAACGTGGATCGCAAAAAAAAAAAAAAAACAAACAAAAAAGAAACAAAAAAACAAAAAACAATAACAAATACCTGAGTGACGAACTTTGTTCTATCAATTCTACCAGTTCATTCGCTCGAGATCATTGGTCACATTGCAAGGTGTGCTAAAAGTGACCTACATTGTGAAAAGTGTTCACAGTTTTTGAGATATCTAACATCCCGATTCGTCATTTTTTCAGCTTAACAAATGGGTATGTGTACAGCATCATAAACAAAGCATCTTGTTTACATTTGTTAAGAAATATCCAATCGTTGGGCAGCTACAAATCATGTGATCGATGACTAGATTGGACAAAAACATGAATATAGATCGCTCCAATAGGATTCAATAGTCCTGACGTCACTTCCCTCGTAATGACGCATAGTAACTTAGTAACTGGCTCTAAACTATCTAACAATGGCGGACGCCCTTTTGAAATACTTCTCCGAATAGCATAAAAGTGTATCCAGAGGAGAAAAACATTATAAATCTGATCATGTTTTGACTTGTATACATTTGCAAAACAATGGAGGCCATTGATCTTAGATTATCCCTCCAGAATACAAGATACAACTTCAACTGCATCTACCTACCGCCAGTAAACAAGAAAAACAAAATAAAATTACCTGATGTTAGGAAGGAAATCAACGAGATGCTAACTTTGCAATACACGCGTCCTGGCCATTCAATTATACTCGGCGACTTTAATTTTCACTTCGACAACGTCACAGACACCGCTAAATTGCACGAGTCATTATCGGAGAACAACATGTGCCAGATCGTAACAACGCCAACCCACTCTGCTGGTCATATTTTAGATTGGGTAATTGTAGAAAATTCAGAGTTCCAAAAAACCCAACGCCACCGTCGATTATCTCCCCTTTTCGGACCACTCCCTCATTTCTTTCAATCTTGACGTTTCAAAACCATGCCAAGAAACCACCACCACATCAACCAGAAACATTAAAGGCATTAATTTGGACAATTTCAGAGGCGATTTAGAAACAAAACTTACTAAAAATTCAATGATTTCTCCAGACCAGTGGAATAGTTGTCTCATCGAAACGCTTGACAAACAAACATGCGCCATTCCAAACAAGGACCGTCACCAACCGCAAGTATGCTCCGTGGTATACGTCGGACGTTAAAGAAGCTAAAACGAAGTATCGGAGAGCAGAAAGACTGCTGAAAACATCAGGCCTTACGATTCATCGTGAAATATTCAAGAACGCATTTCGTGCCTGGAAGACAACAATACAAAAGGCAAAGACCACGTATTTTCTTTCAAAATTCAAAACTTCTAAATCTTGTAATCAATTATTTAACATCTGCAATGATCTACTTGGACGTGAAAGATGCACTTCATTACCATCTACAACCAATCAAAGAGACTTGCCAACCACATTTGTCAACTTTTTTAAAGACAAAATCCATAACATTCGTTCAGAACTATATCGGCTTGAACCATTTATAGATACAAATACATTCTGTGGTACCCCTTTAGACAGGTTCCAACCAGTTTCACCTAGTTTCATAAACGAGTTGATAAAAAAATCCCCCATTAAATCCTGCGACCTTGATCCCCTAACAGCACAGCTTTTGGCCAGCTCCATCGATACATTATTACCATCCATTACATCAATCATAAATACATCCATACTGACTGGCGAAGTTCCATCGTGCTTTAAAAGTGCCCTCGTCAAACCACTTCTGAAGAAACCATCACTGGACCACAATATATTAAACAATTATCGTCCTGTATCAAATTTACCTTTTTTGTCAAAACTTTTGGAGAAGGTAGTTCTTACACAATTAACATCTCATCTTAAGAACAACAGTTTGGAACAACCCTTTCAGTCAGCCTACAAACATCAACACAGTACTGAAACGGCGCTTCTTGAAATCTTTAATGACTTGTTATGTAATGCTGATGCTAACAATATCAATGTATTATGCCTTTTAGATCTTTCAGCTGCCTTTGACACCATTGACCATGACATTTTGTTAAGAAGACTAGAAAATACGTTCGGCATAAAAGGAATTGCACTTAAATGGTTTACATCATATTTACAGGATCGATGGCAGACTGTCGTGGTGATGTGGTGTTCAGTCAGAACAAGTTTTACTAAATTTTGGAGTGCCACAAGGCTCTGTTCTTGGCCCTGTCCTTTTTACTGTATATATGCAGCCCCTTTCTAGTGTGATATCCAGATTCAATCTGAGTTATCATTTTTATGCAGATGATACTCAAATATATGATTCAGCACCCCTTAGTAATTTACAGTTCTTAATACAACGAATTACGAGCTGTTTTAATGAGATTAAATCTTGGATGTACCACAATAAGTTAAAATTAAATGATAGTAAAACTGAGATTTTAATGTGTGGAAGGCCGAGTATCCTTAAACAGGCAAATAAAACACCTATTACTCTCGGAAATAGCACAATAGAATTTTCAAATAAAGCAAAAAACCTTGGCGTCATCATCGATAAAGATCTTTCCATGACAAGCCACGTGAATAACACCATACAATCTTTGTACATAGAAATGAAAAAAAAATAAGCAAAATTCGTAATTTAATACCGAAGCATATAACAGAACTTTTAATTAATTCCCTGGTTTTATCTAAATTGGACTATTGTTACTCCATTTGGGAGAATTTAGCTAAAGACAAAATTAGCAAACTTCAGGTTGCTCAAAATAACGCAGCCAGGCTCATTGTACGCAATAACAAAAAATACCCGTCAGCAACTCTGCTTCTCCGTGAGTTACATTGGCTTCCTGTGGAAAAAAGAGTTGCCTATAAGATATGTACTGTTGTCTACAAATCCCTGAGCACGAACAGTCCCTCCTATATTAAAGACCTTCTAAACATATATGTCCCCAATAGAAACTTGAGGTCAAGCAATAACCAATCAATCCTTGTCAAACCTAAGCCATTGCGTAAAATAGGTGAACAGTCTTTTCAATTTTCGGCTCCCCATTTTTGGAACTCTCTCCATCACACGTGAGATGCTCGGATTCGTTGACAACGTTCAAATCTGGCTTAAAGTTTTATCTTTTTACGTCATAATGTTGCAATATTATTTTCATATTTTGTTGTTGTTAAATTGAATTCGTATCACGTTTCCTTCACACTTGTCTCACTGTAATATGTTTTGTTTTATATCACTGTAAAGCGCTTAGAGCCTGTGACAACGGGGTAAAGCGCTATATAAATGCCATTTATTATTATTATTATTTTGATCACATGACATGTGAAAAAGTTCTAGGCAGCATGAAGAATAAAAAGTATAGATTTTCTTTGTTTAGAATCAAGTTGCTCGTTGCTGGGGGGGGGGAGTAGTAACATCAGTCTATAGAATCCAATTGGATTCAATAGTCTGATGTCACGTCGCCCAGCAACTGCGGCCATCGTGGTTCTAAACAAAGTAAGTCGGTACTCTTTATTCGTCATGCTGGTTAAAAACGTTTATATGTCTTGTGATCAGAATGTGTACGTGTAAAAATTAAAACATGATCAGATTTATAATGTTTTTTTTTTCATCTCGATACGCTTTTATGCTCCTCGAAGAAATATTTCATAAGGGCGTCCGCCAGTGTTCCGATAGTCTAGAGCCAGTTACTAAGTTACCATGCGACAATACGAGGGAAGTGACGTTGCGACTGTTGAAGCCTATCGATATTATTAACATTGATAGAATGGGAGCGATCTATATTCATGTCTTCTGCCAACCCAGTCATCAATCACATGATTTGTTGCTGTCCAACGATTGGATATTTCTTCAGAAATGTAAACACGCTGCTTTGTTTATGAAAGTTGTAAACATACCCATGTGTCAAGGTGAACAAAATGACCAATCGTGATTAAAAACTGTGAACACTTTTCACTATGTGGGTCACTTTAAGCACATATTCCAATGTGACCATTTACCTCGAGCACATTGAAATGTAATATAGATCATGTCCATTGTGAGATGTCAGTTTTTGTCTTTTCATGAAGTCATTTCTATTTGTCTTCATTAAAATATACAATAATAACCCATTTCACCGTTTGGATTATACATTGTTGTTTGTTTTGAATGTTTTTACGGCGCTTGCAACATATTTAGGTCATATAAGCGCCAGTAAAAAGGGAGAATATGTGATAGTAAAAAGTTCTAGAATTACAATTAAAGTATCTAAGAAAGGGTAAGACAAAGGGAATTGGTTCAAATAGGAAACAGATGTAGATTCCAAGAGCACACTATCAGTGTACTTGGTTTGAGATCACCAAAAAGTCTCATCAAGATACGAGCACAGGTCCATGCTAAGAAGAATACACTCTAATGTTTACATTATAAATTCAAAATAAAAATAATAATACATAACAGAGAGATGATTTACAAGGAAAAAAAAAATACAATCTTCCAAATCAATAGATATACATTTGACTGTTTCCCTCTCAGCCAGGGTATCCGTCCAGGCCTAGGACAAAACCAAGTAATCTCATCCAAGACAAAGGCAGAAAGCAAATTGGAAAACAAATACAGGGGGGGTAGACGGCATAGTAAGTACCTCCTTGCCAACTATGGGAGGTCAGGAACCCACCCAGGGATAATATATATACATTCTGATTTTGGTGTCAATGTCACCCTGGTATATCGATGGTCGGCGGATCAAGTCCCGATTTTCACGATGGGCTGATCAAAACTCTCTTCAGAGTTTTCTCTGATGTAATCAGAGGTCTGATCTGCCCAAAATTCGATGTTGACGTCACTTAGTTATTGTTATTGTTTTTTTGACATCCATGTTTATGAGTAATTCTCACTAAACGGTATTAACCAAACTATAGATAGCACGAAGATGACGACACACAAACCTTTGTTGTTGTATTTTGCCATCCGCGTTTGTGAGTGATTCTCACTAAACTGTATCAACCACACTATAAAAGTTCATTGCTACACACAGTTTTGTGTGTTGGTCCGTTATACTTCCGTATGGCAATGTTATGAGCTTCTTAGTCAAGCGCATACTATCTATAGATAGTTCGAAGATGACGTCACTCAGGTCTTTGTTATTGAATTTTGCCATCCGCGTTTATGAGTAATGCTCACTGAACTGTATTAACCCGACTATAAACGTTCATGGATACACACAGTTTTGTGTGTTGGTCCGTTATACTTCCGGATGGCAATGTTATGAGCTTCTTAGCTAAGCGCATACTATCTATAAACGTTCAAGGTTACACGTTGTTTTGTGTGTTGGTCCGTTTTATTACCGGATGGCATTGTTGTGAGTTTCTTATCCAAGCGCATACTATCTATAGATAGTATGCGCTTGGCTTTAAAAAAATCCTCAAAAATTGCAGTCCGGAAGTATATCGGACCAACACACAAAACTGTGTGTAACCTTGAACGTTTATAGTCTGAATAATACACTTTACTGAGAATTACTCATAAACATGGATGACAAAAACAGTAACAATCACCCGAGTGACGTCAACTTCATTCTATCTTTCGTGTTGAAGGTGATTATGATTCCTATAGATAGAATGCGCTTGGCCAAGGAGTTCACAACATTGCCATCCGGAAGTATAACAGACCAACACACAAACTCTGTGTAACCATGAACTTTTATAGTCTGGTTAATACAGTTTAGTGAGAACAACACACAAACGCGGATGGCAAAAACAATAACAAAGGCCTGAGTGACGTCATCTGCATACTATCTATTCTCTTTTCATTTGGCGGGTTTGACCGTAGCCATCGTTAACTCATGGCCTGACACCAGAACGGTAGCCATCGATAACTTATAGATAGTATGCAGATGACGTCACTCAGGCCTTTGTTATTGTTTTTGCCATCCGCGTTTGTGAGTTGTTCTCACTAAACTGTATTAACTAGACTATAAAAGTTCATGGTTACACATAGTTTGTGTGTTGGTCCGTTATACTTCCGGATGGCAATGTTGTGAACTCCTTGGCCAAGCGCATTCTATCTATAGCCTGACACTGACTAAAAAATGACGTCAAAATGCCAGTCTTTGGCCACAGAAGAAAACAAATCTTGAGTTGTATTCAATAGTTCAACCAATGAAATAACTTGTTTCCTTGAGCTCTACTAACGACAACTCACTAGACGCCACACAAACCTAAATAATCACGTCAAACTGCCATTCCAAGAGGGTTCTAGTGTCAGGCTATAGATAGTTCGAAGATGACATCACTCAGGCCTTTGTTATTGTTCTTTCCATCTGCGTTTGTGAGTTGTTCTCACTAAACTGTATTAACCAGACTATAAAAGTTCATGGTTACACAGAGTTTGTGTGTTGGTCCGTTATACTTCCGGATGGCAATGTTGTGAATTCCTTGGCCAAGCGCATTCTATCTATAGCCTGACACTGACCAAAAAATGAGGTCAAAAGACAATTCTTTGGCCAAAAAAGAAAACAAATCGTACGTTGTTTTCAATAGTTCAACCAATGGAATCGCTTGTTTCCTTGAGCTCTACTAACGACAACTCACGGTGAGAAAATGTGAGTAAAGAGCCTTTTCCAAGGACTCAACTATCCGTAGAGCGAGATGTGCTTAACGCGCTTTACAAGGGGTCCCTGGACAACAACAACTCTTAACATTTAGGACCGGACATGACGCTTGTTATGCGATATTACAATTTTTTTTGGACCGAGACAACGCTGTTAACGGCCAGCTACTCACCTGAGTACGGTGAGAGAATGTGAGTAAAGAGTCTGTTCCAAGGATTCAACAAGACGCCGAGCAATGCTCGACCCCAGGACCTTCTGATCCGAAAGTGAGTGTCATACCACTAGACCTCATAGCCGCATCTCCAGCCACAGCAGATGTTCAACATGGGTGTTTGTTTCTCTTCCTTATGGTGAAGAGTCGATCAACTTGTAGAAGACCCACGGTTCAAATTGGATTCAGTAGGCTGATGTCACGCCGCCCGGCAACGGCGGCCATCTTGGTTCTAAACTAAGAAAATCATTACTTTTTATTCTTCATGCTGGCTAGAACTTTTCATATGCCTTGTGATCAAGATGTGTTAAAGTCAAAACATGATCAAATTTATGTGTTTTTTTCCCTCTGGATACGCTTTTATGCTCGCCGGAGAATTATTTCATATGGGCGTCCGCCATTGTTCCGATAGTTTAGAGCCAGTGTTACTAGTTACCATACGTCATTAGGAAGGAAGTGACGTTACGACTGTTGAAGAGTATTTCTGACCGTGTCTTATTATTGATGCTTTGCGCTTAGCCGAAAAGCTCACAAAACCATCAACCAGATATTACTTACTTACACACAAAAGTTATGTGTTATCTTGAACGTTTATAGTCTGAATGAGATATTTTAGTGATAATGCTCATAAAAATGGTTGGCTAAAAATAATAACAAAGAACTGAGTGACGCTAATTTTGCTCTATTGATATATTTTTAAAAAATTTGAGATTTTATAGAGTTCACATCCACGAAACGTGCTCAAAGCGCTTTACAAAGGGGCCATGACCAACAGCAACACGTAACATGTAGAACGAGACATGACGCCTATCAGACGATAATACAATTTTTTTCCCGACAGAGACAATCCTGTTAACGACCAGGTACTCATTTTACACCTGGGTAAGGAGAGAGAATGTGAGTAAAAAGCCTTTATTCAAGGACTCAACTATGCCCCGAGCGAGGCTCGAACCCAGGACCTTCCGATCCGAAAGCGAGGGTCATGCATACCACAGGACCGCAGAGCGACACACTAATATTTGTTCACTTTTTATCCGTTTTGAGGTGGTGAGAAACAAATGATCCTCCATTACTCGTGGAGCTATGTAGACTTGTCGTATGACACTCGCTTTCGGATCGTTCTACATGATATTAAGTTTGCTGTTGGCCTGGGACCCTTGTAAAGTGCTTTGAGCACGTTTAGTGGATATAGATAGAATGAAGTTGACGTCACTCCTGTTTTTGTTATTGTTTTTTGCCATCCGCTTTTATGAGTAATTCTCACTAAACTATTAACCAGACTATAAACGTTAAAGGTTACACATAGTTTTGTGTGTTGGTCAGTTTTACTTCCGGATGGCAATGTTGTGAGCTTCTTAGCCAAAGGCACACTATCTATTGCGCTATATAAAAGCTCAAGTTTACTTCCTTCACCTCATTATCCTCCTCTCTTGTTTAACATTTCCTCAATACCATAATAGGATTAAACCGCCATTTTTCACATCGGCGTTAAAAGTTATATTATCCTAAAATAACAAAAGCACCCTTGAAAAAAGTCTTATCGCATTTCGAGAGATTTTCGATTGCATTGTTCCCTGTAAGCTACCGGGTACTTTTGGATAATGTAATCGAATATGGAAACAAAAGGGCAAAAAGGGTCGAATCTACTAATTTAATGATTTTCAGTGGATTATTCACTACGTACGTAGTACGAAAATCGATAATCGATACGAATATCGACCTAAATTTCAACTGTCGCTCGAAGCGTTAGGAGTGAAGAGAAATGTCAATAGAATAGAGTATGCAAATGAAAAAGATATCGATATTGTATTGCGATGTTTGAATTTCCAGTTGCAGCATTTTGTATTCGGTATAACCGTTAATATTCAATGTTATTTGTATACAACACGTTATATCGAAAAGGTAAGAATTAATTAAAACAGTAGCATTTATATAGCACATTTCCACGGATTTACCATGTCCAATGCGCTCCACAATGGTTCATTTTTTCCCCAAAAGGCCATATCATGGAATCATATTTCCATCTCCTGCTCTATCAGTCGCCTATTAATTACCGCGTCTTTTTTTCTGTATGAACAGTCTTTGAGTATCCCACACTGCCTATAACCAGGTACTCACTCACACCTGAGTCAAGTGGGTTAATGGGTGTGACGTGTCTTACCCAAATCACGATCACGGACACCTCCAGCTCTCACGGTCCTGGGCGCGTCTTGTATATTCGTGGAGATCCATCCCCAACCTTTAGGGTTCAACAGTCGTGACGTCACTTCCGTCGTAATGACGCATAGTAACTGGTTCTAAACTATCGGAACAATGACGGACGCCATTTCTCCATTACCTCCCTTATGAAATACCTCTCCGATGAGCATAAACGTGTATCCAGAGGAGAATATAATTATAAATCTGATCATGTTTTGACTTTTATATATTCTGATCACATGACATCTGAAAAATTTCGACCCATCATGAAGAATAAAGAGTACCGATTTTCTTTGTTTAGAACCATCCTGCTGGTTGCTGGGCTGACGTGACATCAGACTATTGAATCCTATTAGATATAAAAACCAAATGTTATTGATAACATTAATATTGTATAGTGTCTCATTGTACCGGACCTCATTTCATTCTCACCCTGAATTTGTATGATAACTTAATTCGTTACCGTTAAATGTAAATGATCAAATAATTAAATGTAATCAAAAGGAGAAAACAGTTTTTTTCGGTCATATATCCCGAAACCCATGCATTCTAATAAAAGATGTGATATAGGGGAAAAATGTTGAGCTTTATATAGAGCAATATCCACTAAATGTGCTCAAAGCGCTTTACAAGGGGTCCCTGGTCAACAGCAACATTTAACATGTAGGACGGGACATGACGCCTGTAAGGCGATATTACACATTTTCGGACAAATATAACGCTGTTAACGGCCAGGTACTCATTTTACACCTGAGTACGGTGAGAGAATGTGTGTAAAGAGCTTTTTCCAAGGACTCAACTATGCGCCGAGCGCGAGGCTCGAACCCAGGACCTTCCGATCCGAAAGCGAGTGTCATACCACTTACCACATAGCCGCACAATTGGGCAATATGGAGGGCAAACGAAGAAGGAGAAGACCTAGGCCTCTCTCTCTCTCTCTCTCTCTCTCTCTCTCTCTGTGGCATATCACTTGGACGTAGCCTCCCACACAGTCCTTCGGAAGAAGTCTCTGTCTTGTGCCCATCTGCCACATTCCGTCACGCCGTTGTTGAGCCATTCATGTATATCCTGTTGCCATCTTCTTTGTGGTCTTCCTCTGCCTCTTTTGCCCTCCGCCGTGCCCTCCAGTACATCTCTCTCTAGTGTGTCGTGTCTTTTCAGGTGCCCAAAGACCTAGGCCTACTTATATAAAATACATCCAAGAATGGACAAATATGAATGGAAGGGAATTATATTATGATACCAGCAACAGACGAAGGGAATGGGCGGACTTTTGTCATTGCAGACTGCGGGCAGCCAACGTCAATGAGGAGGATGCTGGATAGTGAGTGAGTGAGTGAGTGAGTGAGTGATTGAGTGAGTGAGTGAGTGAGTGAGTGATTGAGTGAGTGAGTGAGTGAGTGAGTGAGTGAGTGAGTGTGTGAGTGAGTGAGTGTTTGTGACCGTTGACTCATTTGTATTTATGTTATTTATTTGAATGTGGATTTTAAAAAACCCATTTCTATACTTGAATTGTTATTGATTGCTAATTAATTGGTATATGGGTTGGTTCTTATGATGATGATGATAATAATAATAATAATAATAATAATAATAATAATAATAATAATAATAATAATAATAATGATAATAATAAATGGCATTTATATAGCGCTATACACCGTTGTCACAGGCTCTAAGCGCTTTACAGTGATATAAAACAAAACATATTACAGTGAGACAAGTTTGATGGAAACGTGATACGAATGTAATTTAACAACAACAAAATATGATATTAGTATAGCAACATTAGGACGTAAAAAGATAAAACTGTAACTGATTTGAACGTTGTCAACTTATAATGTGGATGAATCTTACTTTTGCCTGGCACGGTACCCATTTATATACTTAAATTGCGATCATCGTCATAGCTTGTCATGCCCTTACAGAGAGAACGTCAACATGGCATTGCACATGCGTCTCTCTTACCAACTGAGGGAATCTATCGTTTGGTTAATGAGATATCACTATAAAAATGTTATTATATACATACTTTTATAAAATAAAAATATAACCAATAAACTTATTTTGATGAAAAGTTCAAAGTGCATTAGTGATGCACCAATTAAATCGTTTCTCAGCCATCTTTTAGTGTGAGTTACCTAACCGTGAAGTCAGTGATTTCACGGCGGGTAATCTTAATCTTGGGTATTCTTTGCAACACACCACTGTGAACTTTTCATCAAAATAAGTTTATTGGTTATATTTTTATTTCAAAAAGTATGTATATAATAACATTTTGAAAAGTGATTTCTCCAATATAATTAGTAATATCTCAATAACCAAACTATAGATTTCCTCAGTTGATAAGTGAGACGCATGCGCAATGCTATGTTGACGTTCTCTCTGTAAGGACATGTCATTGCTTGTCGCTCCAACATCGAACCCCTTCCAAAACATCTGGGGTCATAGGTCATGACTCATAGGTCATGGTCAGTGCAGCTGGGCCCGTCCTGGCATTCTCTAAGGATGTGCTCCATCGTTTGCTCTGGGCATCCACATGTACACAAGCTAGTCTCAACCAGCCCCCACTTTTACATGCTTCCAGCTGTTCTCCCAATTTTTGCCCGTGCTTTGTTCGTTCCTTGGGAGCTCAGTTCCGTCAGGCAGTTCTTCTCTCGGATCTTCAACGGCTTCATTTACATGATTCTCCCACTCCTCCACTTGGAAAGTCTGTATACAGCTGCATGGTCAGGGTTGATGCCTTCTTCCATCATGAAGCTCTTTCTCGACTTCATGCGACTTGTCCTTGGGCTATGGTCATTGATAACTGATTGATTGATTGATGATTCATTGGGATATAGGTTGGTTCTTGTAATGTGGATCAATTTTGTTTTGCAGGATACTCATTCATACACTTAAATTAGGATTGATTAATTTGTTTCCTGAAAATGATTTTTGTGTGTTTATATATTATTATGGTGTGACATGGTCAAGTAAGAGTTATTTCTTCTTCTTCTTCTTCTTCTTCTTCTTCTTCTTCTTCTTCTTCTTCTTCTTCTTCTTCTTATTATTATTATTATTATTATTATTTATTATTATTATTATTATACAGATTGCTCAAAGTCACAAAAAAATAAATGTGACTTTGACCAATCTGTATAATAATAATAATAAAAAAATAAAAAAAAATAAAATAACAATAATAATAATAGTAATAATAATAATAATAATAATAATAATAATAATAATAATAATAATAATAATAATAATAATAATAATAATGATAATAATGATAATAATAATAATGATAATAATAATAATGATAATAATAATAATAATAATAATAATAATAATAATAATAATAATAATAATAATAATAATAATAATAATAATACAAGCCTATGAATCTGCCATAGGAGAAACTAAAGCCACTTCCAACTATTGGAATAACAAGAGGACATAATCAGAGATTCCATATTCCCCGATTAAATCTTTGTTGTCATGCTGAATGTTCTAGTCATGTTGAATCATAAATAAGGCGGCATGACTGGTTTAACTCACATTATTTTTTAGATATAGAGGACAACAAGCCAATGAATCTGCCAAAGGCAAATATTCAAGCCACTTCCAACTTTGGCAATAACAAGGGGACATAATGTGACCCCCGCATCAAAACGGTATTATGTCGGAATGATTAAGATGCTGAAAATTGAATTTATTTCCAGAAATATCCGACTTGCAATGAGTTTGTATGTTTTATTGATTAGAATGAATATCGTATCTTAGAATGCCAAATAGCAATAATTCAAATTTTTGATGAGTTTAGCTTTAATTCAGCTTTTTAGCATCTGATTCATCCCTACATAATACCGTTTTGGGACGATGGGTCACTAATTTGAAATGTCAGATTCCCCGATCAAATCTGTGATGTCACGCATAATCAAAGTCGTTTTTTTCCAACTATAATTATTGGATCTTTTAATAGGGTAGAGAAGCCGTGACGTCACATGCTCTACTCTTCCAGTTCCAAACTCATTGGAAGTGTGTAAGTAACCAGTGTTTCTGTGGACTAATAAAGAATAAGTTACATATTGAATCATAAGGTGGCATGACTATTTTAGCTGCAAGATGTATAGGCACATGTTTTAGGATTGCGGGACCTAAAAAGATAAAATAAAAACTTGAGCTTTTATATAGCGCAATATACACTAAACGTGCTCAAAGCACTTTACAAGGGGTCCCTGGCCAACGGCAACACTTAACATGAAGGACGTTACATGACGCCTGTTATCGATATTACATTTTTTTTCGGAAAGAGATAACGCTGTTAACGGCCAGCTACTCATTTGACACCTGAATACGATGGGAGAATATGAGTTCATAGCCTTTTCTAAGGACTCAACTATGCGCCGAGCGAGCGAGGCTTGAACCCAGAACCTTCTGATCCGAAAGCGAGCGTCATACCACTAGACCACATCGCCGCAATCCTAAAAGAGCGAGGATGGATGATCTTCATTGACGACTAGAATAATATTTAGACTAGAAAAATAAGAAACCGTCACTCTGAAACCAGAAAATCATTTACACAAGGTTTGTATTCAGTCCTCCGGAAGGGTTTGTTTTACACTTCCAATGAGACTGGAACCAGTTCTTTGACATAACACATTTTTTTGTTCTCTATTACTTCGTCCAACCTTATTTTCCAACAGCAATTGGATTTTGGAATAAGTTATCTTGACCCTCTCCTTACCAACTACAGGAAAATCGTCACATTTGTTTCGATACAACCAACATTTCTCTTCTTCAAATTCCTTTTGTGCATCATACAATTTAAAGAAAATGAACAGTGTGTTGTAGAGCACGTTTTACTAAAGAAATTATTTATCGCAAGAATTTTACTGCTATTATGTCTGAGAGATAAAAAATCTATTTTCGTGTTACTCGTAGTTGGATGTGAAGTTTTCGGGAAAGTCCTGAAAATGGCTGGTAAGGAGAGGGTTCAAGTGAAAAACGCAACTTCGAAAAAGCCATTGAGCATGGTAAATCTCTGGATATGCTCTCTCTCTATTATTGTTCATATTTATTTCATGTTATTTATTTATCTATTTATTTATTTCTTTACTCATTTAAACACATAAATGCACGCAGAAAAAAATATATCATATCATCACACACGTACACAAGACCCCCCCCCCCCTTTCCTTCCCCCAGACTCACACACACACACACACACACACACACACACACACACACACACACACTCCAAACTAAAAATCCCCACTCCCTCACTCCAACAATCCAAAGCAGAACTCTCCTCCAACCACCTCACTCACTCACAACAAGGAAACAACACCGCCCATCTGTCACATCTCCCCTATGACGTCATCGGATCACACGCGAGCGATCACAAAAACCAATCCTCGCCCATTGTTTACATCTCAGCTTTGAATTACCCCCTAAAGCTAACATCGAAGACCCCTGCAAACAGCTTCAATTTCACCCCCCTCCCCACCTCCCCCCCCGGCCCCCTTTCCCTTCCCTTAACTCACTCAATCCTAGAGATTTTTGCTGCTTTTCAAATTTGGAATAAAAATTGCATTAACCCTTCCTTACCAACTACAGGAAAATCGTCACATTCATTACGATACAACTAACACTTTTCTTATTCAAATGTCTTTTGTACATCATAAAATTTAAAGAAAATGAACAGTGTGTTCTAGAGCATGTTTTGATAAAGAAATTGTATATCGGAAGAACTTTACTGCTATTGTGTTTGAGTGATAAAAATATATTTTTGTGTTAGTTGGGTTTGAAGTTTTGGGGAAAATCCTGAAAATGGCTTGAAAAGAGAGGGTTTAAATGAGTATGTACATAGATAGTTTTATTCAACTACCATTAGCTTTGATACGACGCCTATAATTTGTATCGTAAAAATGTAATTAAAAAATAAGCATGGGGTAAAAGTAACCTGGGTAAACTACGGATATAGTCGGTGTTGGGGTTGAGTGAGTTAATGATAACAGCCTGTTTTTGTACTTATTCATGGTATACTAATCTTAAAGAATTGGGAGATTACTCCTTTCTCTAAAAAGTCATAAGTACAGAGATAATAATAATAATAATAATAATAATAATAATAATAATAATAATAATAATAATAATAATAATAATAATAATTATTATAATAATAATAATAATAATAATAATAATAATAATAATAATAATAATAATAATAATAATAATAATAATAATAATAATAATAATAATATTATAGAAATATCACGAGTTTGAAAGAAAAACAAAACAAAACAAAAAACAACCCAGAATTACCACAATGGTTGGAGTGAATAGTTGCAAAGATAATAATCAAATCTTTCCCTAGGTTAAATATGGTGGGATAAGTAAATTTATAATATTGTATTGAGCAGATTATCTATTCAGCCAACTTGAAAACTGACGGAGCTTTCGACGGATTTGAAATGAATGAAAGAGATCTAACGCATAGAAATTAAATTAATACAATTGATACGCAAGCTCAACAGAACTGACAATTATTTATAAAACAAACAAACAAACACACACACACAAAACGCGAAAACACGCGCACACACAGGCGTTCACAAAGCCAACTTACAAAGGAAATCTGAAAGAAAATGTAATACAATACAGTCTATTAGTGTTACTATTTTTATTATCATCATCATCATCATCATTATCGTCATCATCATCATCATCATCATCATCATCATCATCATCATCATCATCATCATCATCAGCAGCAGCAGCAGCATCATCATCATCATTATCATCATCATCACCGTCATCATCATCATCATTATTATTACTATTATTATTATTATTATTATTATTATTATTATTATTATTATTATTATTATTATTATCATTATTATTATTTTTTAAAAAAAATTATGATTATTAGTATTATTATTATCATCACTAGTCTTCTTCTTCTTCTTCTTCTTCTTCTTCTTCTTCTTCTTCTTCTTCTTCTTCTTCTTCTTCTTCTTCTTCTTCTTCTTCTTCTTCTTCTTCTTCTTCTTATCATTATTATTATTATTATTGTTCTTATTATTATTATTATTATTATTATTATTATTATTATTATTATTATTATTATTATTATTATTATTATACTAAGTTGCGGCTATGTGGTCTAGTGGTATGACACTCGCTTTCGGATAGGAAGGTCCTGGGTTCAAGCCTCGCTCAGCTCATAGTTGAGTCCTTGGAAAAGGCTCCTCTTTACTCACATTCTCTCACCGTACTCGGGTGTAAAATGAGTACCTGACCGTTAACAGCGATGTCTATGTCAGAAAAAAAATTGTAATATCACCTAACAGGCGTCATGTCATATCTCGCTTAATATGCGTGAGGTTCTGCTGTTGGACAGGGACGCTTTTAAAAGCGATTTGAGCACGTTTAGTGGATATTGCGCTATATAAAAGCTCAAGCTCAAGCTAATAATGTTTGTAGCGTTTCGAGATTTAAAATAAACCAGATTATATTACAACGTTTTTATTAATCGGAAAATTTATGGAGTTATAATTTGATTAACCCTTTGAAGGTCTGGTTCGATTTTATCCATACAAAGCAAGGGGCAGCTAGGCCCAGCAGTACACGGTCTTTGCTTCGTACCCAAAAGGTAACGAGTTCGATCACCCGCCGCTGCGTTGTGTGGCCTTGAGCAAGTCACCTAGCCCTAGCTCACTTTGCGGCGCTGCACTGCGGCTGACGCCCCTTGGAATAGACCCTAAAGACAAATTTCCCCTTGGGGATGAATAAAGAGAACTTTTATTTTTTTAAATTATTATTTTTATAAATCTGCCGTCTTAAGGAAAGAGACCGTATGTCACCTCTTATAGGGTTCAACAGTCGTGATGTCACTTCCATCGTTATGACGCATATTAACTTAGTAACTGGTTCTAACCTATCGGAACAATGACGGACGCCCTTGTGAAATACTTCTCCGACGAGCATAAAAGTGTATCCAGAGGAGAAAAACATTATAAATCTGATCATGTTTTGACTTTTATAGATAGAATGCGCTTGGCCAAGGAGTTCACAACATTGCCATCCGGAAGTATAACGGACCAACACACAAACTCTGTGTAACCGTGAACGTTTATAGTCAGGTTAATACAGTTTAGTGAGAACAACTCACAAACGCGGATGGCAAAAACAATAACAAAGGCCTGAGTGACGTCATCTTCGAACTATCTATCTGATCACATGACATGTGAAAAAGCTCTAGCCAGCATGAAGAATAAAAAGTACCGAACCACCACCACCACCACAACTACCACCACCATCACCACCACCAACACCACCACCACCACTACAACCACCACCACCACCACCACCATCACAACCACCACCACCACCACAACCACCACCACCATCATAACCACCACCACCACCACCATAACCACAATCACCACAACCACCGCCACCACCATAACCACCACCACCACCACCTCCACCATCACCACCACCACCACCACCATCACCACCACCACCACCACCACCACCACCACCACCACCACCACCACCATAACCACCACCACCACCACAACCACCACGACCACCACCACCACCATAACCACCACCACCACCATCACCACAACCACCACCATCACTACCACCACCACCACCATAACCACCACCACCACCACCACCACCACCACCATCACCACCACCACCACCACCACCACCACCACGACCATCACCACAACCATCACCGCCACCACCATAACCACCACCACCACCATAACCACCACCACCACCACCACAACCACCACCACCACAACCACCACCACCATAACCACCACCACCATAACCACCACCACCACAACCACCACCACCATAACCACCACCACCACCATCACCACCACCACCACCACCACCAACACCACCACCATCACCACAACAACCACCACCACCACCACCAGCACAACCACCATCACCACCACCACCACCACGACCATCACCACAACCATCACCACCACCACCATCACCACTACCACAAGCACCACCACCATCATCACTACAACCAACACCACCACGACCATCGTCACCACCACCAACAACACCACCACCACCACCACCACCACAACCACCACCACCACCACTACCATCACCACCACCGCAACAACAACAACAACAACAACAACAACAACAACAACAACAACAACAACAAAATTTAATAATTTAAATCAAATAATAGATAAAATATTTAGAGGCGAACCTATAATCAGCCCACGAAAATCCGATTTTCCGCTTCGCCAACAGTTTCAGGGCATTTTATTATTTGTACAATAGTCGAATATAATTCAACATTCCATTGAATAAAAAACAGAAAACATAAAAAAATCAAACCCCAATAGGCTTCAATAGTCGTGACGTCACTTCCCTCGTAATGACACTAAGTAACTTAGTAACCTGTTCTAAACTATCGGATCAATGGCGGACGCCCTTATGAAATACTTCTCCGACGAGCATAAACGTCTATCCAGAGGAGAAAAACATGACGTCACTCAAGCCTTTGTTATTGT
Organism: Berghia stephanieae; assembly: GCF_034508935.2. Classification (NCBI taxonomy): domain Eukaryota; kingdom Metazoa; phylum Mollusca; class Gastropoda; order Nudibranchia; family Aeolidiidae; genus Berghia; species Berghia stephanieae. Next base: position 24,075,793 of record NC_088371.1, read on the forward strand.
ATTTTGCCATCCGCGTATATGAGTAATTCTCACTAAACTTCACTAACCAGACTATATAAGTTTAAGGTTACACATAGTTTTGTGTGATGGTTCGTTATACTTCCGGATGGCAATGTTTTGAGCTTCTTAGCCAAGCGCGTACTATCTATACATTTTAATCACATGACATATGAAAAGTTCTAGCCAGAATGAAGAATAAAAAGTACCACATTCTTTGTTTAGAACGACGCAGCTCGCCGTTGCTGGGCGACGTGACATCAGACAAGTGAATCCAATTGCATTGTCTATTTTTATAACAATTTAATCCAATCATATCCACTGGCCATAATATAATTTGTTGAAGACAGCTCGGTGAAGAAAAAAACAAAAACAACAGAAGATGAATAGAAATCATCGATTTTATCCTGAACGATAGAGAAAACTACAACAACATCACCAACATAACCACCACCACCACCACCAATACCACCACACCACCACCACAACCAATACCACCACACCACCACCACAACCACATCCACCACCACCACCACCACAACCAACACCAGAACCACCACCTCCACCACCACAACCAATACCACCACGACCATCACCACCAACACGACCACCACCAGCAGCAGCACCAACACAACCACCACCAGCACCACGACCACCAGCACCAGCACCACCACACCACCACCACCACCACCACACCACCACCACCATTACCACCACCACCACCACCACCACCACCAACAACAACAACCACATTTAATAATTGAAATCAAATAATAGATAAAATATTTAGACACGAACCTATAATCAGCCCACGAAAATCCGATTTTCCGCTTCGCCAACAGTTTCAGGGCATTTTATTATTTGTACAATAGTCGAATATAATTCAATATTCCATTGAATAAAAAACAGAAAACATAAAAAAAACACACCACAGTTCTAACAAAAATCCGTTTTACTGGGCGAATTTATACAATTATAAAATGGCTTTTTAAAATCTATTTTCACCAAAAATTGTTTAATTCGTTAAATTGATCGCCTGTTTGTTGTTTATTTTAAAGGGTTTTAATGTGCTTGCGACAACAAACACAGACCGTTTTGCCTGTGCTTGCACTGTTGAATGCTGGGAGGGACTGATAAAATAATAACTCCTTTAAATACGATATCCACCGCTTCATATTCATAAAATACAGATTGAGAATCGTTTGATCAACCTTAAATTAAACAGCATTGCATCTAATACTTTGCGTCACATAATATGAGAAACTCACCAGCAAAGACGAGAGACGCATGCGCACAACCAACATGAAGTTCTCTCTCTAATAACTTTTCCGCCGGTGACGTCACAGACTATGGGTGACGTCCAATCAAGGGACGCTACTCTTCCGCTAATCTCGGAGGGGCAGTTGCGAAGGCTCTATGTATAAATACAATGGGACAGCGTGACTCAGCGGTACGGTCTTTGCCTCGGAAGGAGTCCATGGAAAAGGCTCTTTACTCACATTCTCTAACCGTACTCAGGTGTAGAATGAGTACTTGGCCGTTAACAGCGTTGTCTTTGTCGGAAAAAATTGCAATATCGCCTAACAGGCGTCATGACCCGTTCTGCATGTTACTTGTTGGTGTTGTTCAGGGACCCTTGTAAAGCGCTTTGAGCACGTTTAGTAGATATTGCCCTATATAAACGCTCAATTTTTGTTTCTGTTTTGTTAAAATAGAAAACCAACTCGTTACTATAAAATGACCACCTTGTCTACTTTTTGACAAGCAGCCCTGAGGTTGTGGTAAGGGGGGGGGCCTGGGGGGGGGGGGGGGGGGGGTTTGAGACACAATAGTACCTTAACTCTCTCCTTCCCAGCTATTTTCAGAATTTTACCCAAAACTTCATCACCCACCCAACACAAAAGTAGATTTTTCAAACAGATTAGCATGGAGTATAATATTCTATATTTGTTTAGAAAAATGAGCTCAGCAACACAGTGTCGGGGTTTTATAGCTATAACTACAACAAAATGAAATCAGAAAAAAAAATTGTTGGCTGCATAAAACGAATGTGATGATTTTTATATGGGTGATAAGGAGGGGGTTAAGGGCATCAGGACTCGTACATTTGAGGTGCTGTGTTGGCATAAAAAATATATTGTAAAACGCTTTGAGCGCATTTGCTGCATAGAATAAAAGCTCACTTTTTTGTTATTATGTGCAGCTATGTGGTCTTGTATGACACTCGTCATCCGATCAGAAGGTCCTGGGTTCGAGTCCTCAAAAAAGGCTCTTTACTCACGTTAAGTTCAAATGTATTATTATTATTATTATTATTATTATTATTATTATTATTATTATTATTATTATTATTATTATTATTATTATTAGACTCTATTGGAAAAATGATTATCAATATCATTATTAATAATAATAATAATATTGATTATATTATCATCATTATCAACAAGTGTTTATTGTGATAGAGAATGCGGGTTAGAAAAAAAAAAGAGTTTTTAAATGTAGAGCAATATCCACTAAACGTGCTCAAAACACTTTACAACGGGTCTCCGACTGACAGCAACATAAAACATGGAGAACGAGAA
>NC_088371.1:24078474-24085974 GCF_034508935.2 Berghia stephanieae
GGGTTACTAGAACGGCTCTAGGTACTAACAGTTACTGTTAATTAGAAGATTGTGTGTCACTTACGAACAGTTTGTTTGGAGATGTTGTGTATTGCCACAAGTGTAAGGATGGTTACTTAGAGATGTTGTGTTGTCACGAGTGTAAGAACGGTTAATTTGGAGATGTTGTGTTGCCACGAGTGTAAGAACGGTTACTTTGGAGATGTTGTGTTGCCACGAGTGTAAGAACGGTTACCTTAAAGATGTGTTTCACGAGTGTAAGAACGGTTACTTAGAGATGTTGTGTTGTCACGAGTGTAAGAACGGTTACTTAGAGATGTTGTGTTGTCACGAGTGTAAGAACGGTTACTTAGAGATGTTGTGTTGTCACGAGTGTAAGAACGGTTACCTTAGAGATGTGTGTCACGAGTGTAATAACGGTTACTTTGGAGATGTTGTGTTATCACGAGTGTAAGAACGGTTACTTTGGAGACTGTGTGTGGCCTCGAGTTGTAAGAACGGTTAATTTGGAGACTGTGTGTGGCCTCGAGTTGTAAGAACGGTTACCATGGAGATGTTGTGTTGTCACAGTGTAAGAACGGTTACTTTGGAGATTGTGCATGGCCACGAGTGTAAGGACGGTTACTTGGGCATTTTGCGTTTCCACGAGTGTGAAAATGGTTACTGTGGCCTCGACTGCAACAACGGTAATTTGGGGATTGTTTGTGTGTGTGTGTGTGTGTGTGTGTGAGGGATAGAGTGTGTGTGTGTGTGTGAGGGATAGAGTGTGTGTGTGTGTGAGAGAGAGAGTGTGTTTGTGCTCAACAGTGTAAGAACGGAATGTGTACGTTTTCAATTCAAAATTCTTAAAAGTGCATTTGGTTCAAATCATTCAAATAATGGCTAGTCTACCATCCCGTCCCCCAGCTCTGCCCAGAAACTGCAAAGAGGTGCCCAATATGCAGAACGACGCCGTTTATATCATTGATCCCGATGGCACAGGACCAGCTAAACACTTTTCGGTAAGCACTTTCGTTTCGAGGCCCCCTAGAGCCCAGTTGGTAGAGTACTCGCTTCACACGCATAGGGACCGTGATCCATCCCGAGTGCAGTCGAGATTTTTTTTTATCCTACCCCCCCCCCCCCACCCACCCCCTTTGTCCACCCAGCAGTGAATGGGTTGTTAAGTCTGTTAGATTTGGAGAAAAGTATTTTGCGATAGACTAACGTCCTATCAAAAGGATAGTAAGCAATTACTATTGTCCGTTTCACGCCATAGAAACCGGGAAAAACTCCTGCTCAATGTGTAGCCATCGTTAACTCATTGCTTGACAATGACCAAAAAATAACGTCAAAAGACAAGTCTTTGGCCACAAAAGAAAACAAATCGTGAGTTGTATCCAATAGTTCGACCAATGGGACCACTTGTTTCCTTGAGCTCTACTAACGACAACTCACTAGACGGTGCAATAACCTAAAAAATGACGTCAAACTACGAGTCCTGGTGGTTCTAGTGTCAGACTATAAGTTAACGTTGGCTACGATCATAGAGATTATTGCTACTTTTCAAAATTGGAAAAAAATTTATTAAAAATGAGCATGTACATAGATAGTTTTATTCAACTACCATTAACATGCAAAAACCATAAAACATTAGGTTTGATACAACGCCTATAATTTGACTCATAAAAAGGTAAGAAATCATAGGCATGGGGCAAAAGTAGCCCAGGTAAACTACGGATATAGTCGGTGTTAGGCTTGAGTGAGTTAAGACTATGCGGCTTTGTGGTCTAGTGGTATGACACTCGCTTTCGGACTGGAAGGTCCTGGGTTCGAGCCTCGTTCGGTGCACAGTTGAATCCCTGGAGAAGGCTCTTTACTCACATTCTCTCATCGTGTTCAGGTGTAAAATGAGTACCTGGTCGTTAACTGCATTGTATCTGTCCGAAAAAAAATTGTAATAATTGTAAAGGCGACCTGTTCCGTCCTTCATGTTAAATGTTGCTGTCGGCCAGGGAAACCCTGTAAAGTGCTTTGAACACGTTTAGTGGATATTGCTCTATATAAAAGCTCATGTATTTATAAAGTCTCGTTTCGTGCCGTTGTATCCTCCCCAGGTGACCTGTGACACCATGTGGGGTCAGATCGTGACCAAGCTGAATCCAACGGACCCCCAGCCGTACAAAGTGGATGTAGGAGACACCGAGTTGAACGTGGACTACGATACGAACCCAGAGGACATTCGACCGTTGTTGGAACATTCTGGATTCTGTTACCAGGACGTCTCGTAGGTGTCATTGATTGGGTCTTGTTGAGTTTTGTTTTGGTTTGGTTTGGTTTGGTTTATATTGTTTTTGCTTTTTTCTTGGTTTTGTTTTTGTTCTTGTTTTTCTTTTGTTATATGTTTGTTTGTTTTTGTTTTTTTGGTTGTATTTTTTGTATTTTTATTATTATTATTTTTTTTGTTTTGTTTTTTTGTTTGTTTTTTTTTTTTGGTTTCTTTTTGTTGTTGTTTTTTGTTCTGGTCTTGGGCTGTTTTTGTTCGTTGCTTTGTTTATGTCTGTTTTGGTTTGTTTTGATTTTGGTTTTTGTTGTTTTGTTGGGGATTTTTTTTTGTTTGTTTTGATTTTGTTTTTCGTTTTCTTTTATAATATTTTGATGTTGTATTTATGGGGGAGAGGAGGATAATTGTTTTCAGTTATTTTGTTATTGTTTTTGTTTTGTTTCGTTTTTGTTTTGTTTGTCTTGTTTAACTTTGTCTTTGGTTTGTTTGTTTATTTTGGTTGTTTTGTTGGCTTTTTTTATTTGTTTGTTTTGTGAAGGGGGTGGTTTGTTTTGTTTTTTGGGTTTTTTTTTTGGGGGGTGGTTTGTTTTATTTGGGGGGGGGTGTTTTGGGGGTGGTTTGTTTTGGGAGGGGGGCGGTTTGTTTCAGGGGTTGGTTTGTTTTGGGGATTGGTTTGTTTTGGGGGGTGGTTTGTTTTGGGGGTTGGTTTGTTTTGGGGGGTGGTTTGTTTTAGGGGTTGGTTTGTTTTAGGGGTTGGTTTGTTTGGGGGTTGGTTGTTTGGGGGGGGGGGTGGTTTGTTTTAGGGGTTGGTTTGTTTTAGGGTTGGTTTGTTTTAGGGGTTGGTTTGTTTTAGGGGTTGGTTTGTTTTGGGGGTTGGTTTTTTTATGGGTTGGTTTGTTTTGGGGGGTGGTTTGTTTTAGGGGTTGGTTTGTTTTGGGAGGTGGTTTGTTTTAGGGGTTGGTCTTTTTGGGGGGTTGTTTGTTTTAGGGGTTGGTTTGTTTTGGGGGTTGGTTTGTTTTAGGGGTGGTTGTTTTGGGGGTTGGTTTGTTTTAGGGTTGGTTTGTTTTAGGGTTGGTTTGTTTTGGGGGTTGGTTTGTTTGTTTTTGGGGGGGTGGGGGGTGTTGGTTTGTTTTAGGGGTTGGTTTGTTTTGGGGTTGGTTTGTTTAGGGGTTGGTTTGTTTTAGGGTTGGTTGTTTTGGGGTTGGTTTGTTTTGGGGGTTGGTTTGTTTTAGGGGTTGGTTTGTTTTGGGTTGGTTTGTTTTAGGGGTTGGGTTTGTTTTGGGGGTGGTTTGTTTTAGGGGTTGGTTTGTTTTGGGGGTGGTTTGTTTTAGGGGTTGGTTTGTTTTGGGGTTGGTTTGTTTTGGGGTTGGTTTGTTTTGGGGTTGGTTTGTTTTAGGGGTTGGTTTGTTTTAGGGGTTGGTTTGTTTTGGGGGTTGGTTTGTTTTAGGGGTTGGTTTGTTTTGGGGGTTGGTTTGTTTTAGGGGTTGGTTTGTTTTGGGGGTTGGTTTGTTTTAGGGGTTGGTTTGTTTTAGGGGTTGGTTTGTTTTGGGGGTTGGTTTGTTGTGGGGGTTGGTTTGTTTTAGGGGTTGGTTTGTTTTATGGGTTGGTTTGTTTTAGGGGTTGGTTTGTTTTTGGGGGGGGGATGGTTTTGGGCTTGTTTTTTTTTTCAATTATGATGATGATGATGATCGCGATGACTGTTGAGATTGTGGCCGAGATGTCTATTTTACCATGTCTTTATCTCCACAGTGTCGATTGTTACCGATGGTATAGGATGTTCGAAGGAACCGTGTGGTACGACGCCTATGGAAAAGGCCACGAAAATTGGGGAACGAGCTCGTTCCATAAGGTGTGTTGCCCTTTGACTTTATCGTTCATATCATAAGGTGTGTTGCCCTTTGACTTTATCATTCGTATCATGTGTGTTGCCCTCTGACTTCATCATTCGTATCATAAGGTGTGTTGCCCTATGACTTCATTATTCGTATCATAAGGTGTGTTGCCCTATGACTTCATCATTCGTATCATAAGGTGTGTTGCCCTATGACTTCATCATTCGTATCATAAGGTGTGTTGCCCTTTGACTTCATAATTGGTATCATAAGGTGTGTTGCCCTCTGACTTTATCATGCGTATCATAAGGTGTGTTGCCCTCTGACTTTATCATTTATATCATAAAGTATGTTGCCCTTTGACTTCATCATTGGTATCATAAAGTGTGTTGCCCTCTGACTTTATCATTCGTATCATAACGTGTGTTGCCCTTTGACTTTATCATTCGTATCATAAGGTGTGTTGCCCTTTGACTTCATCATTGGTATCATAAGGTGTGTTGCCCTCTGACTTTATCATTCGTATCATAAGGTGTGTTGCCCTTTGACTTCATCATTGGTATCATAAGGTGTGTTGCCCTCTGACTTTATAATTCGTATCATAAGGTGTGTTGCCCTCTGACTTTATCATTCGTATCATAAGGTGTGTTGCCTCTGACTTAATAAGGTGTGTGCCCCTCTGAATTTATTTTCTCGTTGTGTGCCTTTCATTCAGTGCCCGTGCGGCGAGGTTGGGACCTGTAAGAACGGATGCAATTGTGACGGAGAGGAGTCGAATAGGTGGGTATCCAATGACAGCGGGAAGCTGATGGACAAGGCCAATCTGCCTTTGATTAGGATGACCTTCACTCAGAAGAATGTCAACAAGGGAAAGTTTAAGATCGGCCCTGTGGTCTGTATGGACAGCACAGAAGGTAAGGAGGATGAATGATGATTGCTATGGTAAGAACTTTGAGGTTTTTGTGTAGCGTGGTTAAGTATACACCAATGGTGCTCGAAATCAGCCGCTAAGAAAAACAAGAAGAAGAGAGGGAAGAGTTGATGAGGCATTGGGGGAGGAAGAAGAGGAGGAGATAGAACAAGAAGAAGAAGAAGAAGTAGTGGTAGTAGTAGTAGTAGTAGTAGTAGTAGTAGTAGTAGTAGTAGTAGTAGTAGTAGTAGTAGTAGTAGTAGTAGTAGTAGTTGTTGTAGTAGTAGCAGTAGCAGCATCAGCAGTAGTAGTAGTAGCAGCAGTAGTAGCAGCAGCAGCAGCAGCAGAAGAAGAAGAAGAAGAAGAAGAAGAAGAAGAAGAAGAAGAAGAAGAAGAAGAAGAAAAGAGGAGGAGGAGGAGAAAATAAAAGAGGATTAAAGAGACGAGGAAGAGGAGAAAAACATGACATTGAATATGAAACATTGTCATTTTCGGCTATGTGATCTAGTGGTATGACAATCGCTTTCGGATCGGAAGCTCCTGGGTTCGATCCTCGCCTCGGCGCATAGTTGAGTCTTTGGAAAAGATCCTTTACTCACATTCTTTTACCCTACTCAAGTGTAAAATGATTACCTGGCCGTTAACAGCGTTGTCTTTGTCCGAAAAGATGTAGTATCTCTTAACTGGCGTCTTGTGCCGTCCTAAATGTTACATGTTGCTATTGACTTGGGACCCCTTGTAATGCGCTTTGAGCGCATTTAGTGGATATTGCGCTATATAAAAGCTCAATTTTTTTTCTTCAAAATATTGCAGGTATGCCCAAGAACTGCCACGACGCCAAGTTCAATCACAGGATCAAGTCTGACGGTCCACTGTACATCGACGTGGACGGGGCGGGACCCATCGAGCCATTCCTGGTGTACTGTGATATGAACAGCTTCGACAACGTGGGGATCACCGAGATCCCGCCTTACACGTGAGTCAGTCAGTCACTAGCTATTATTATTGCCAGCTGCGTTGTAGCCGTGGGCTAGACAGTTATCAATACACGGACACATTGATAAAAATGATGGTGATGTGTTGAGAGTCTTGATGATGAGAATGATGTAGGTGATTTCATGGTGATAAATGATTATTATTAGTTTATCATCATCATCATCATCATCATCATCATCATCATCATCATCATCATCATCATCATCATCATCATCATCATCACCACCATTATTATTATCATCATCATCATCATCATCATCATCATCATTATCATCATTATCATCATCATCATCATCATCATTATCACCATCATCATCATCTGGATGGGGTTCCTGACCTCCCATAGTGGGCAGGGAGGTACTTACTGTGTCTTCTATCCTCCTATATCCGTTTTCCAACATGCTTTCTGTCTTTGTCTTGGAATGAGATTATTTGGTTTCGTCCTGGCCTTGGCCGGATACCCTGACTCGGAGGAAACAGTCAAATGCCCAGTTAGTTTTGGGAGATATTTTTTTTCGTGTAAATCGTCTCTCTGTTATACACTGTATTATTTTTCCTTTTACATATATAAGATTTGCAAACAATTGAGTGTGTTCCTCTTGGCGGGGATATGTGGTTGTGTCTGGATGAGACGATCTCAAAAAGTGCTTTGATATTGTGCTCTTGGAATCTACATCTGTTTCCTATTTGAACAAATTCCCCTTTGTCTTACCTTTTCTTGGGTGTTTTAATTGTAATTCTCGAACTTTTTACTATCCCATTTTCTTCCTTTTTACTGGCACTGATATGACTTTAATGTGTTGCAAGCGCCATAAAACCCTTAAGAACCAAGAACAGAACAATACACGGACACAATGATAATGATGATGATTGATGTGTTAAGTGTCATGATGATGATAGTGATGTAGGTGAATTTATAGTGATAATGATTATTATTAGTTTATCATCACTGTCGTCATCATCATCATCATAACCACCATCAACATCATCATCATCACTGTTATGTACCAACCGCAGTGCATAAAATGATTGACAGGGAAGACACTCCTTTGTTGCCAATCATCAAGTATTTATTCAAGCGTCTTTAAATCATAATATATCACAGACTTAGTAATATTAAACATGCAGTATAGAAATATACATATACAGGAATATACGTTATGTAATATAACGTTAATGTACAAGTGTAGTTAACTAATGATACGAATATAACGTATTCTTAAAATGTATTCAATTGTGACATTATTAATAAATAATTAAATGTAATTCAGTGTATCATTCAAGGAAGTATAATGTTAGTTATTGCAAAGGGCAATAACTCAATAATAACAATACACCATAACAATCACCATCATTGATATCAACGTTGCTCCCACATCAACCAGCCCCAAGTTCAACATCAAGACAGTGGAGGGAGAGGTAGTCGAGTACAGAATCCCTGGCAACAAACTGAAGGCACTCATTTCAGGATCTGTCTACTGCTCTCAAAGTGTTGAATT
>NC_088371.1:24090974-24098474 GCF_034508935.2 Berghia stephanieae
ATGATATGAGCTTCTTAGCCAAGCGCATACTATCTATAGATAGAACTAAAGATGACGACACTCAGGTCTTTGTTACTGTTTTCTGCCTTCAATGTTCATGAGTAATTCTCACTTAATTGTATTAACCAGACCAAAAATGTTCATGGTTACACATAGTTATATTTCCGTTATATTTCCGGATGGCAAGGTTATGGGCTTCTTAGCCAAGCGCACACTATCTCGAGATAGAACAAAGTTGACGTCACTCAGGTCTTTGTTATTGTTTGTTTTTTGTGTTTTTTTTGGCCATCCATGTTCATGAGTAATTTTCACTTAACTGTGTTCATCATCATCATCATCATTGCCTTTTTCACCCTGGGTCAGGGTATAGATAGTATGCGCTTGGCTAAGAAGCTCACAACATTGCCATCCGGAAGTATAACGGACCAACACCCAAAACTGTATGTATCCTTAAACGTTTATAGTCGGGTTAATACAGTTCCGTGAGCATTACTCATAAACGCGGATGGCAAAAAGCAATAACCTGAGTGACGTCATCTTTGAACTATCTATAGGATACAGACAAACCGTTTCCATCCTTCTCTATCCCGAGCAAACCTTTTTTTATCTCGTTCCATGTCTTATCAATGGGCATGATCTATATTTACTTTCCATGTGCTCGAGGTCATTGGTCACATTGCAAAATGTGCTCAAAGTGACCCACTTAGTGAAAAGTGTTCACAATTTAAGAAATATCCAACGTTACAATTGGTCATTTTGCTCAGCATGACTCATGGGTATGTTTACAACTTTCATAAACAAAGCAGCGTGTTTAGATACATTGAGAAATGTCCAATCGTTGTACAGCTGTTATGTGATTGATGACTGGGTTGGACGAAAACATGGAATATAGATCGCTCCCATTCTCTGTCCTTTCGGCTTTGTCTGTTGTCTGGAGGACCAAGTGACTCAAAAAAGAAAGTCTGGGTGGGGTTCCTTACCTCCCATAGTGGGCAAGGAGGTACATACTGTGTCTTCTATCCCCCGATATCTGTTTTCCAACGTGCATTCTGTCTTTGTCTTGGAATGTGCTTACTTGGTTTTGTCCTGGCCCTGGCCGGAGTCCTGGCTGGGAGGGAAACAGTCGAATGCATAGATATTGTTTTGGGAGATGATTTTTTTTTTCATTGAAAATCATCTCTCTGTTTTATAGTCAGGTTAATACAGTTTAGTGAGAATTACTCATAAACGCGGATGAAAATAAAACAATAACAAAGACCCGATTGACTTCGAACCATTTATTGTTTATAAACAACCAACTATGTTTGTCCGAGCACATTTGGAGGTGTGTCACTAAATCCATATTTTGATTGGTCAAGCATCTACTGGTTAATTACAACACCAGTATCACTATAGAACCATCTATCACATCATTACCATCACCATCACCCATCATCCATCATCACCACCATAAACCATCATCATCATCATCATCATCATCATCATCATCATCATCATCATCATCGTCATCATCATCATCCTCAGCCTCATACTCATCATCATCATCACCATCATTACCATAATAACCATCACCATCACCATCATCCCCATCATCATCATCATCATCATCAATCATCATCATCATCATCATCAATCATCATCATCATCATCAATCATCATCATCAATCATCATCATCATCATCATCATCATCATCATCATCATCATCATCATCATCATCATCGTCATCATCATCATCCTCAGCCTCATACTCATCATCATCATCACCATCATTACCATAATAACCATCACCATCACCATCATCCCCATCATCATCATCATCATCATCATCATCATCATCATCATCATCAATCATCATCATCATCAATCATCATCATCATCAATCATCATCATCAATCATCATCATCATCATCATCATCATCATCATCATCATCATCATCATCATTATCATCATCCTCCACACTGTCGCTCCCACTTACCCCCACCCCCCACCCCCACCCCCATCCCTGTTCCTGTCATTCCACAGGTGGTGTTGACCCATTCCTGGCTGAATGTAAATTCATTGCGAGTCCACCCCAAGGAAAAACGATCATTCACCACGAAGGAGAGCATAGCGTAAGATGGCCTTTCTGGGGAGTGAATGGAGCAATACGCATTGAAAAGCTCCACTTATTACATTTTTAGTCTCATCCCGATTGGGGTCCCTGACCTACCATAGTGCTTCCTCTTTTCCGCTTTTATGAGGATTTCCTCATTTTTAATGATCCGTGAAAAATCCGCACTTGTCAAAAACCAAGAGAAATATCCGCGGAAAATTTCAAGAAATTTTTTTTTATTGGAGTGCTTAACAAAAATCATAATTTTGATGCCAAAGTGGCTCCAAATGGCTCTAATTGCATGTCAATTTTTAAAATTTTCCGGGGGAGCATGCCCCCGGACCCCCCTTCGGCAGGCTTCTAAAAAAAATCCTCCTTTTTGACAATTTCTTTGAGGAAGCACTGCTACCATAGTGGGCAGGAAGTTTACATAATATAACATGTTTCGTGTATACTTGAAGAAGGCCAAAAGCCGAAACGTGGTTTGCTTTGTGTTGTTCCCTTATATATATATATATATATATATATATATATATATATATATATATATATATATATATATATATATATAAGGGAACAACACAAAGCAAACGACATATATATAATATATATATATATATATATATAATATATATATATATATATATATAATAAGGGAACAACACAAAGCAAACGACGTTTCGGCTTTTGGCCTTCTTCAAGTATACACGAAACATGTTATATCATATGAGTATATATGAGTAAATGTGACTCATTGATATATATATATATATATATATATATATATATATATATATATATATATCAATGAGTCACATTTACTCATTTATATTTATTTCCATCAGAGGCACTTACTGTGTCTTCTCTGTTTTCCAACATGCTTTTTGTCTTTGTCTTGGAATGAGATTACTTGGTTTTGTCCTGGTCCTGGCAAGATACATTTGCCTGGAAGATGATACTTTTTGTCTTGTTAATCACCTCTCTGTTATGCACTGTATTATTTTAGTGATTATATATGAGATGTAAACATTTGAGTGTGTTCTGAGGGCCTATGTGTGTCTGGATGAGACATTTAGTGATCTCAAACTAAGTACACTGATAATGTGTTCTTGAAATCTAAATCTGTTCCATATATTTGAAATAATAGACAGGTAGATAACCACGCCTCTCAGACAATCGTCATAATGTAAACAATGGCAGTGATTGGTAGACACAGCAAACTACACATGTTTTACTATCGATGGTTTGTGCTTAAGTAAAATACCCACTGTTCTACCGCTTGATCAATAGAACCAACACAGAAAATTATGTGTAAACCTAAACGTTTATAATCTGATCAAGAAAATTGTGTGAAAACTAGTCACCCATTTGGCGGTATAAAAACAATAACAATGATCAGAGAGGGGTCGATTCCATTCACGTTACTGTTTATAAATAACCAACTATGTTTGTCCGAGCACGTGTGAGGGTGTGTCACAAATTTCAAAAATCTACTGGTTAATTGTAATTCCTCTTTATCTTGCTTATTCTTGGTTGCTTTAACTGTAATTCGAGAACTTTTTACTAATCCATTTTCTTCCTTTTTACTGACGCTGATATGACCTAAATGTGTGCAAGCGCCAAAACCCTTAAAAACAACAAAAACAATAGTTATATCTCCGTGGAAATTTTCCTTACAGAATACAATTTACAAGTTAGGATTTATTCCCTATTTATTGTGCACCTATTTTGTCCAGTGATATGACACGCCTTCGGACTGGAAGGTCCGGGGTTCGAATCCCGCTCATAGGCGCATAGTTGAGTTCTTCTTCTTCTTCTTCTTCTTCTTCTTCTTCTTCTTCTTCTTCTTCTTCTTCTTCTTCTTCTTCTTCTTCTTCTTCTTCTTCTTCTTCTCTTTTCTTCTTCTTCTCTTCTTCTTCTTCTTCTTCTTCTTCTTCTTCTTCTTCTTCTTCTTCTTCTTCTTCTTCTTCTTCTTCTTCTTCTTCTTCTTCTTCTTCTCTTCTTCTTCTTTCTTCTTCTTCTTCTTCTTCTTCTTCTTCTTTCTTCTTCTTCTTCTTCTTCTCTTCTTCTTCTTCTTCCTTTCTTCTTCTTCTTCTTTCTTCTTCTTCTTCCTTCTTCTTCTTCTTCTTCTTCTTCTTCTTCCTTCTCTTCTTCTTCTTCTTCTTCTTCTTCTCTTCTTCTTCTTCTTCTTCTTCTTCTTCTTCTTCTTCTTCTTTCTTCTTCTTCTTCTTCTTCTTCTTCTTCTTCTTCTTCTTCTTCTTCTTCTTCTTCTTCTTCTTCTTCTTCTCTTCTTCTTTCTTCTTCTTCTTCTTCTTCTTCTCTTCTTCTTCTTCTTCTTCTCTTCTTCTTCTTCTTCTTCTTCTTCTTCTTTCTCTTCTTCTTCTTCTTCTTTCTTCTTCTTCTTCTTCTTCTTCTTCTTCTTCTTCTCTTTCTTCTTCTTCTCTTCTTCTTCTTCTTCTTCTTCTTCTTCTTCTTCTTCTTCTTCTTCTTTCTTCTTCTTCTCTTCTTCTTTTTCTTCTTCTTCTTCTTCTTCTTCTTCTTCTTCTTCTTCTTCTTCTTCTTCTTCTTCTTCTTCCTTCTTCTTCTTCTTCTTCTTCTTCTTCTTCTTCTTCTTCTTCTTCTCTTCTTCTTCTTCTTCTTCTTCTTCTTCTTCTTCTTCTTCTTTCTTCTTCTTCTTCTTTTCTTCTTCTTCTTCTCTTCTTCTTCTTCTTCTTCTTCTTCTTCTTCTTCTTCTTCTTCTTCTTCTTTCTTCTTCTTCTTCTTCTCTTCTTCTTCTTCTTCTTCTTCTTCCTTCTTCTTCTTCTTCTTCTTTCTTCTTCTTCTTCTTCTTCTTCTTCTTCTTTCTTCTTCTTCTTCTTCTTCTTCTTCTTCTTCTTTCTTCTTCTCTTCTCTTCTTTTCTTCTTCTTCTTCTCTCTTCCTCTTCTCTCTTCTCTCTTCTCTCTTCCTCTTCCTCTTCCTCTTCCTCTTCCTCTTCCTCTTCCTCTTCCTCTTCCTCTTCTTCTTCCTCTTTCTCCACCTTCTATTCATCACCACCAATAGTGTCATCGTGATTAATAGTATTATTATCATTATTATCATTATTCCCATCATCATCATCATCATCATCATCATCATCATCATTATCATCATTATCATCTAACAGATACTTTTATCAGGTCAATTAGACTTGAAATACCTGGACGTGAATCCAGACCAAATAGACGCCCTCAAGGACAGGTCAACCTACTGTAGCCAAGAGGTCAAGATTAACTGTAATAGATTACTACTGAAAGAACCGGACGGTAAGGGTACACTACCGTACACAACACAGCACCTTTTTATTCATTTTTGTCCTGAAAACGTTTACTACACATACCGCTGTAGATTACACATGTCGATATATATTACACATATCGATATAGATTATAGATACCGATATATATTACACATATCGATATAGAAAACACATGTCGATATAGATTACACATGTCAATATATATTACACATATCGATATAGAATACACATGTCGATATAGATTACACATGTCAATATATATTACACATGTAAATATAGATTACACATGTCGATGTATATTACACATAACGATATATATTATACATCTCAATATAGATTACACCTGTCGATGTATATTACACATATCGATATAGATTACAAATGTCGATATAGGTTACACATAGTCCTGAGGGTACAGCAAGAAAGATAAGGAAACGAAATTGTTTACTTAGAAAACTGGCAGGAACAACATGGGGAGCATCGCAAACTCTTCTCAGAACATCAACCCTGGCCCTTTGCTACAATGTGGCAGAATATCGGCTCCTCTTTGGACGAGAAGTGCCCATACAAACCTTGTTGATGTGAAACTAAGAGACTCGATGCGAATAGTAACTGAATGCCTTAAATCAACCCCAACACAATGGCTGCCAGTCATGAGCGCTATAGCACCACCCCACTTGAGGAGAGAGGATGCAACACAGAAATGGATATCCAGAGCTGAAGAAGATAGTGGAACTCCTCTGCAAACCATATACAAAACTGCGCCCCCAACATCAAGACTAAACTCTCGTTCACCTTTCTACCTATCAAAGAAAGAAAACCACAACACGCAAGAAGCCCGGTGCGAGGAAAAGAAATAAACCAACAGGAGGGGGACTAATTGAAGATCCCTGTAAAAGTCTCCCAGGTCTACAGGATCAACCAAGAAAATACTGGGTAGCTGCAAATAGACTACGGTCAAAACATACAAGAACAGCTGCCAACATGCACAAATGGGGGCTCCAAGAAAAACCAACATGCCCAAAGTGCAACCAAGCACCACAAGATGCAAACCACCTCGTACTAGATTGCCCAGAGACAAAACTTGAAGGGGGATTTGAAACCATCAACAAATGTGATGATGACTCCCGAACCTGGATTGATACCTTGAACATAGAAGTGTAGCCGAACGATACTACTACTACTACACATATCGATATAGATTACACATCTTAATATAGATTACACATGTCAATATATGTTACACATAACGATATAGATTAAAATGACTTTGAAATATGTAAAACTGTCTGAAACCAAAGGATTCTGAGATTTAAGACTTTTGACAAGTTCAGAGTTCAAGTTCAAAGTTTATTATAGACAATTCGACAATTGAGTTATATTTAACTTCTTGTCTTAACCTACTGATGGTCGGCAGTTCAAACCTCTGAAGTCCCGATTTTCAGGATCGGCGGACCAAACTATGTCTCCATACGAGCTTTGCGCACCGTGTTTTATTTAATTGATGTCATCAGAGGTCTGATCCGCCCAAAATTGAATAAAACATTGGGGTGTAAAGATCGTATGTAGACTTCAGAGGTTTGATCCGCCGATCGTGAAAATCTGGACCGACCATGGTTATGACGTTTGGTGTGTTTTGTCAACTCGTACTTGACGATTCCACGACTTTGGTGATCTGACCTTAAGGTCCCGCGTTTCACTCTCGATTACTCTCTCTCTCTCTCTCTCTCTCTCTCTCTCTCTCTCTCTCTCTCTCTCTCTCTCTCTCTCTTTCTCTTTCTCTTTCTCTCTCTCTCTCTCTCTATCTATCTCTCTCTCTCTATCTATCTATCTATCTATCTATCTATCTATCTATCTCTCTATCTATCTATCTCTCTCACTCTATCTCTCTCTCTATCTCTCTCTTTCTCTCTCTATCTCTCTCTATCTATCTCTCTCTATCTCTCTCTATCTCTCTCTATCTCTCTCTTTCTCTCTCTCTCTATCTATCTATCTCTCCCTCTCTCTATCTCTCTCTCTCTCTATCTCTCTCTTTCTCTTTCTCTATCTCTCTCTATCTCTCTCTCTCTATCTATCCCTCTCTCTCTCTCTTTCTCTCTCTCTCTCTATCTATCTCTCTCTCTTTCTCTAT
>NC_088371.1:24103474-24120974 GCF_034508935.2 Berghia stephanieae
CAAACCTAGTAAGTCCATACCTGTTTTATACTGTCGTCCCCCTCAAACCTAGTAAGTCCATACCTGTTTTATACTGTCGTCCCCCTCAAACCTAGTAAGTCCATACCTGTTTTATACTGTCGTCCCCCTCAAACCTAGTAAGTCCATACCTGTTTTATACTGTCGTCCCCCTCAAACCTAGTAAGTCCATACTTGTTTTATACTATCGTCCCCTCAAACCTAGTAAGTCCATACCTGTTTTATACTGTCGTCCCCCTCAAATCTAGTAAGTCCATACCTGTTTTATACTATCGTCCCGCTCAAACCTAGTAAGTCCACACCTGTTTTATACATTCGTCCCCCTCAAACCTAGTAAGTCCATACCTGTTTTATACTGTCGTCCCCCTCAAACCTAGTAAGTCCATACCTGTTTTATACTATCGTCCCGCTCAAACCTAGTAAGTCCATACCTGTTTTATACTATCGTCCCGCTCAAACCTAGTAAGTCCATACCTGTTTTATACATTCGTCCCCCTCAAACCTAGTAAGTCCACACCTGTTTTATACTATCGTCCCCCTCAAACCTAGTAAGTCCATACCTGTTTTATACTATCGTCCCCCTCAAACCTAGTAAGTCCATAATTGTTTTATAGGTGTGACCTATCTATCGCTTCTAAACGGTATCATATACTACAATTACTACAACTACTACTACTACTACTACTACTACTACTACTACTACTACTACTATTACTACTACTACTACTACTACTACTACTACTACTACTAACTACTATTACTAATACTATTACTTCTACTATTACTACTACTATTACTACTACAATTCCCATACTGTTACTACTACTATATTCTATATATACTATACTAACTACTATTACTACTACTAATACTACTACTAATACTACTACTACTACATACTACTACTACTTACTACTACTACTACTACTACTATACTACTAACTACTACTACTACTACTACTACTACTACTTACTTACTACCACTACTATTACTACTACTATTACTAATACCATTACTAATACTACTACTACTACTACTACTACTACTACTACTACTACTACTACTATTACTACTACTATTATTACTACTATTACTATTACTCCTACTATTACTACTACTATTACTCAAAGTTTCAAAGTTTATTCAATCTTAGGCTTTCGCCAATATAACAACAATTTGATGACAACATACATGAAAGTGGAAAAAAAATGGTAAATGGAACCAAAAAAATAAACTGATACACCACACAAAAAATACAAAAATCGTAATACCACCATTACGTACAATAATAACAATAATAATAATAATAATAATAATAATAATAATAATAATAATAATAATAATAATAATAATATAATAATAATAATAATAAAATAATAATAATAATAATAATAATAATATAATAATAATGAATATATATAATAATAATAATAATAATAATAATAATAATAATAATAATAATGATAATAATAATAATGACAATAATAACAACAATAATAATAACAATAATACTAACAACAACAATAATAACATTTCCATCATCACTACAACCACAATCATCCCTATTACCACCACCAACATTACCACTATCACTACCACCATCACCATCACTATTACCTTTCCAATCAGTTTTTCTCGTTTTTAAAAATTTGATACCCATCACAACAGACCTCCTTACTACTACGAAAATTCCCGTAGAATTACGGCTAAATCCCGAGCTGTATATAATAAAGGTTTTTAATTCAATACCATTTCTTGAAAACGAAGTTCTGGTGCCAGAGCTATCACATAAAGGAGTTAAAAACATTTCCCCCCAAGCATTAAAAGGACAAGCTGGTGATTTTTAAGGGTAGTTAAAATGTCTACGATGTTATTTACCCTGAAAACTACGTATTACAATTTCCTATTTAAAGTAGGCAGGTCTGCTATGATAAGTATCAGTTCCATAGTCAAAATAAGACAAACAAAAATATCGTTGATTTAATCTTAGGCTTTGGCCAATAATCCATACAATTTGATGAAACATACATGAAAGTGAGAAAAAAAGGTAAATGGATCCAAAGCATAAAATGATACCATTAATAATCATAAAACTACAACATTGTAATACCACCAATACTTACAATAATAATAATAATAATAATAATAATAATAATAATAATAATAATAATAATAATAATAATAATAATATAATAATAATGATAATAATGATGATGATGATGATGATGATGATGATGATGATGATGATGATAATAATAATAGAAATAACAGAAACGCCACAGCATTAATATCTAGTATTGTATTTGTAAATGAGGACCACGCTTATATCCCATTCGTTGACAATAAAGAAGATAGGAATTATATCATGGTAATTCTGTTTGGGATAATAAAGTTATTGACATTCAGTATTCAGTAATACTAGGTGCTCCAAAATGCTTTGGTCTGGGTGATCTTTATCCTCGGGGAAATTCCACCCCCTTTCTATCTTATTTAACACATTTCTATCGTTGATTAAAGTTCTAGAAGAATGGGATTTTGCGAACATTGCCTAGAAGTTACAGACATATTAGTTTAACGTATTGTTTTGGAGAATTACACAATTAATTCCCCAGACAAATTAGTGAATCTTTTAGAATACCACAAACATTTAAGTAATTTTCCGTACTGATATAGTCTAGAGCGAAACAACCTTGTGTACTTCAATTATTCCATGTCAAGGGTTGGTTTCTTTGTTTTTAAGAATTTTACGGCGTTTGTGACGCATGTAGATCATTTCATTGAAAGAACAGAAAATGTATGAGGTAGTCTAAAAGTACACTTTTGTCAAAGGCACCTGCGGATAAATAAGGCAAATGTAAATGGTACGGATAGGGCACCAATAGCACCCCTCGGTGTACTTGGTTTGAAATCGCTTAGAAATCAAAGACACAATCAAAGGATCCTAACAAGTGAAATACAATACTTATTTTTACAAATCATAATCAAAACAGCATCAACCAAGAAAAAAAAGTATTACAATTCATTATCGAGAGATAATTTTACAATGGAAGACAGAAAACATTAATCATAAATATATACAGCTAAAACTACTACTATACATCTGACTGTTTCCCCGCGTATCCAAGGACTCCGACCAGTGTCAGGACAAATCAATTAATCTAATTCCGAGACAGAGGTAAAAGGTCATTCGGACAACATTTAAGGGAACAAAAAACACAGCAAGTGATCTCCTGTCCATTATTCTTCTAGCATGATTGGTGATGGCCAATGTATTGATATTTTATTTTGAATCACATCATGAGAGGCTTCCCACAATTTTTTACACACACACACACACACACATATATATATATATATATATATATATATATATATATATATATATATATATATATATATATATTCAATCGCTTATAGTTTTTACCAGTTATTTTCGATTTTATATTGCCATATGATATATGTTCATTACGTTCAAAAGATAATACTCGTACAAGCTATTTGAGATATGTTTTATGTACTATCATTAAATAAGATATTACTACTACTACTATTACTACTACTATTATTTATACTATTACTACTAATAATAATAATGGTATAGATTTATAGTGCGCCAAACATCCCTGCATCAGGAGGGCTCTGGGTGCATAACATAGATTAAGCCCTAACACACTACACGAACAACGCTAATTATACACATAATCAAAAGAAAGCCTGTCGGAATAAGAATGTCTTCAATCGACGCTTGAATTCCTCTAGTGAAGACGAAGAACGTATCTCTAGTGGTAGTAAATTCCGCAACCTTGGACCAGAATGCTGAAAGGCGCGTTCACCAGTCTTCACTCGACAGCGCGGTTTTTTCAATTTGAGGTCGTTCGTTGATCGAAGTGATCGCTGTGGGATATACCGTTCAACGAGGTTTGAGAGATATGCTGGTGACGAGCCCTCCAGGCATTTGAAAACGATAGTTGAAGATTTATATTTAATCCGCTAGTCCACTGGCAGCCAATGCAGCTGCTGTAGTAATTCGGGAGCTGCAGTTTTCCTGTCTTTCCGCAGTACAACGTGGGCTGCCATGTTCTGTATTTTCTGGAGTTTGTTTATTTTGTCTTATTGAGACCACAAACAGTGCATTTTAGTAGTCCATTTTCGGGAATATCAAAGATGTTACCAATTTGTTGCAAGTTTCCCTATTAATAAATGGTCTGATTGTTCTGATATTTCTTATAATGCAGATAGCACTTGTTCTCACATTGTTAATATGTTTGTTCATAGACAGATCACTCTCTAAGGTGATTCCGAGATTTTTTGCCGATGTTGTGAGTTTTGCTACTACTATTACTACTACTACCACCACTACTACTACTACTAATAATAATAATAATAATAATAATAATAATAATAATAATAATAATAATAATAATAATAATAATAATAATAATAATAATAATAATAATAATAATAAAAAGAAGAATAAGAATTGATAGGGGTATCAATGAGCTCCTGATCACAGGCAGTGATGCATAATAATATTGTCAGAATTTTAGTTTAAAAAATCGGCTAACTTACAAAATAGAAGCATGATTCCATATTATTGCCTGCTGGAGGAATAAATGAAACATTGTTAAGCGCATTGAGCATGGTAACTCCGTGGAACAGCTCTGTGTTAAATGCATGATCGTATTCATTATCATTTTAAAATGATGACAACAGTTTTAATTATCTTTTCCAGATAAGAAGGAAACTACGGGCGATCCTGACAACCCTGGAAAACCGAAAGACGAATGTTTTGATATCCAGTACACCGATGACCACAACAACCCTATCACCCCTCAACAGATTGATGTAAGTCTCCTCCTCCTCCTCTTCCTCCTCTTCCTCCTCCTCCTCCTCTTCCTCCTCCTCCTCCTCCTCCTCCTCTTCCTCCTCTTCCTCCTCTTCCTCCTCCTCTCCTCCTCTCCTCCTCCTCCTCCTCCTCTCTCCTCCTTTCCTCCTCCTCCTCCTCATCCTCCTCCTCCTCCTCCTCCTCCTCCTCCTCCTCCTCCTCTTCCTCCTCCTCCTCCTCTTCCTCCTCCTCTTCCTCCTCCTCTTCCTCATCCTCCTCCTCCTCCTCTTCCTCATCCTCCTTCTCCTCCTCCTCCTCCTCCTCCTCCTCCTCCTCCTCCTCCTCCTCCTCCTCCTCCTCTTCCTCCTCCTCCTCCTCCTCCTCCTCTTCCTCCTCCACCACCATCACCACAACCACCACAAACACCACAACCACCACAACCACCACCACAACCACCACCACCACCACCACCACAACCACCACCACCACCAAAAGCACCACCACAGCCACCACAACCACCACAGCTACCACCACCACCACCATCAAACAAGATGTCTCATATCAACAGGAATCACCCATGTTGTCCAAAGTGAGCAAAATTGGGGGTTAAATCTTGCTCAAAGGAAAAAAAAACAAACAAGGTGCCTGAAGCGGGACCTTCTGTGCCACAGGGCAATTCATTGACCACTCGGCCACTTCACCCCCCAATTTTTATTAAAGGAAGAAAAAAAAAGAGTCATTTCTATCTATTTGAACTTTTATTTTGTTTCTGTTTTGTTATATTCTCCAATCTCATCCATCGTGGATAGCTCATACGGTAGAGTCACGCTCTCCCCGGCCAGGTGGAGTTGTCGCACCAGTAAGGTCGCGGGTTGCGGGTGGTTGGATGGGAGCATCACCCTTGAATCATATACTTATGATGTTCGCATGGGTGTACGATCCGATAGTGATGTCGTTTCTTCTTCTCTTTACTAGCCTATCCTGCTTCTTTGGTTTGTGATTGTATTTTTGACAGGGGATATTTTTTTTTCTGTAAATCTTCTGCCTGTTTGTTCTTGGTTATTTATAATTTAGCTTATGATATCTTTAGGTTATGATTTTGATTTACATTTGTACTATTTTTGTTAGATTGCTTGTTTTTTTGTTTCAGCGGTCTCTCATATAACCTCAATTGTGTTGGAAGAGACCTAAAGCAACAAACAAACAAAAAAAAGGTCGCGGGTTCAAACCCCCATCACCACCGCGAAATTTTTATTCTCTATTGTCTTCTGGCACTTTCCTACTCACTTCATCTCTTGTTGTAATCTCATCCAAGGCACTGTCAAAATCTTCTGGAAAATGCCGCCAAACATTGACCTTGGAATGCATCTTGTCCCCTGCATCAGACAAAGTCAATTTTACGACCTGTGACGGAAAGACTCAAACAGGTAACTTAATTCAATATTTACCATCAACATTTACTGTCAACAATCAATTTATAGATATATATTGGGTTTCTGGGGTTGTTTTTTTTTTAACTTTACATATTTTAACTTTTACGTTGATATTTTTTTTTTTTTGGTACATTTCAGGCTGGGCAGGTTCCATGGGCCAGCCAAGCTGTGCCTGCGGTCTAAACGGTGTCTGTGCTGGTGGCCCCAAGGAAAAATGTAACTGTGACGTAGGCGATGACCAGTTGCGTGCGGACACGGGCACGATTTACGACAATAAAAGGGTACCTGTGTGCCAGGTAAGCTCGCTATAGGTAGTAGCAGATGACGTCACTCAGGCTTTGTTATTGTTTTGCATCCGCGTTTGTGAGTGTATCACTAAACTGTATTAACCACTATAAAGTTCATGGTTACCAGAGATTGTGTGTTGGTCCGTTATACTTCCGGATGGCAATGTTGTGAACTCCTTGGCCAAGCGCATTCTATCTATAGGGAATGAGATTAGCGAAGAGTAGCGTCCCTTAATTGGACGTCACCTTACAGAGAGAACGTCAAAATGGTTTTGCGCATGCGTCTCTCTCGTCCTCGCTTTCGGTGAAGTGTGTCATGCCGCACAAACAACATGACGTTCTCTCTCGTGACTTCCAATCAAGGGACGCTACTCTTCCGCTAATCTCATTCCCTATTAGTCGCTATGTGGTCTTGTTGTATGACGCTAGCTTTCGGATTGGAAGGTCCTGGGTTCGATCGAGCCTCGCTCGGAGCATAGTTCAGTCCTTGGAAAAGACTCTTTACTCACATTCTCTCACCGTACTCCTGTGTAGAATGAGTACCTGGCTGTAAACAGCGTTGAAAAAAATGGTCATCATCGTCGTCGTCGTCGTCTTCACCATCATAATCATCATCACCATCATCAGCTCCTCTTCTGTGGATGGAACTCTTTCAGTTTTAGAACAAAATCTGCTTCTCGTGTTCTAACATTTGAGAGCCACATTAAGACGGAATTATTATATTATTATTATTATTATATTATATTATTATTATTATATTATTATTATTATTATTATTATTATTATTATTATTATTAATATATTATTATTATTATTATTATTATTATTATTATTATTATTATTATTATTATTATTATTATTATTATTATTATTATATTATATTATTATTATTATTAATATTATTATTATTATTATTATTATTATTATTATTATTATTATTATTATTATTATTATTATTATTTTATTTTATTATTGTTATTACTATTATTATTATTACTTTATTATTATTATTTATTATATTATTAATTATTATTATTATTATTATTATTATATTATTATTATTATTATTATTAATATTATTATTATTATATTAATATTATTATTATTATTATTATTATTATTATTATTATTATTATTATTATTATTATTATTATTGTTATTGTTATTATTGTATACTTTTATTATTATTACTTGTATTATTATTATTATTATTATTATTATTATTATTATTAATATATTATTATTGTTATTATATTATATTATTATATTATTATTAGTATATAGTAGTATAGTATGTAGTATATTATATTAGTTATTATTACTTGTATTATTATATATCATATATTATTATTATTATTATTATTATTATTATTATTATTATTGTTGTTGTTGTTGTTGATTTTGATGTTGTTGTTGTTATTGTTATTGTTATTATTATTATTATTATTATCATCATCATCATCATCATCATCATCATCATCATCATCATCATCATCATCATCATCATCATCATCATCATCATCATCATTATTATTATTATTATTATTATTATTATTATTATTATTATTATTATTATTATTATTATCTTTATTATTATTATTAATATTATTATTTTTATTTTTATTATTATTATTGTTGTTGTTGTTGTTGATTTTGATGTTATTATTATTATATTATTATTATTATTATTATTATTATTATTATTATTATTATTATTATTATTATTATATTGTTATTATTATTATAATTATTGTTATTATTATTATTGTTGTTATTATTAGTGTTATTATTGTTGTTGTTGTTGTTGTTGTTACTATTACTATTATTATTTCTATTATTATTATTATTATTATTATTATTATTATTATTATTATTACTATTATGATTATTATTATTATACATCCTATTTCCCCCAGGTATGCCTGTCTGCTGGCGGTGCCCCAGGCAACCAAACAACTCCCACACCAATACCAAAGCAGGTTTTCTCACTTGGTCAGCTGGTCTGTGACGGCTCTCCAAGTAAGTACGATGGATGAAGATGACGTCACTCGGCTCTTTGTTATTGTGCCGCTATGTGGTGTAGTGGTATGACACTCGTTTTCGGATCGGAAGGTCCTGGGTTCGAGCCTCGCTCGGCGCATAGCTGAGTCATTGTAAATGACTCTTTACTCACATTCTCTCACCGTACTCAGGTGTAAAATGAATACCTGGTCGTTAACAGTGTTGTCTCTGTCTGAATAAAGTATAATATCGTCTAACAGGCGACATGTCACGTCCTACATAATAATAAATAATAAATGGCATTTATATAGCGCTTTACCCCGTTGTCACAGGCTCTAAGCGCTTTACAGTGATATAAAACAAAACATATTACAGTGAGACAAGTGTGAAGGAAACGTGATACGAATTCAATTTAACAACAAAAAAATATGAAAATAATATTGCAACATTATGACGTAAAAAGATAAAACTTTAAGCGAGATTTGAACGTTGTCAACGAATCCGAGCATCTCACGTGTGATGGGAGAGAGTTCCAAAAATGGGGGGCCGAAAATTGAAAAGACTGTTCACCTATTTTACGCAATGTCTTAGGTTTGACAAGGATTGATTGGTCATTGCTTGACCTCAAGTTTCTATTGGGGACATATATGTTTAGAAGGTCTTTAATATAGGAGGGACTGTTCGTGCTCAGGGATTTGTAGACAACAGTACAAATCTTATAGGCAACTCTTTTTTCCACAGGAAGCCAATGTAACTCACGGAGAAGAAGAGTTGCTGACGGGTATTTTTTTTTGTTATTGCGTACAATGAGCCTGGCTGCGTTATTTTGAGCAACCTGAAGTTTGCTAATTTTGTCTTTAGCTAAATTCGCCCAAAGGGAGTTACAATAGTCCAATTTAGATAAAACCAGGGAATTAATTAAAAGTTCTGTTATATGCTTCGGTATTAAATTACGAATTTTGCTTATTTTTTCATTTCTATGTACATAGATTGTATGGTGTTATTCACATGGCTTGTCATGGAAAGATCTTTATCAATGATGACGCCAAGGTTTTTTGCTTTATTTGAAAATTCTATTGTGCTATTTCCGAGAGTAATAGGTGATTTATTTGCCTGTTTAAGGATACTCGGCCTTCCACACATTAAAATCTCAGTTTTACTATCATTTAATTTTAACTTATTGTGGTACATCAAAGATTTAATCTCATTAAAACAGCTCGTAATTCGTTGTATTAAGAACTGTAAATTACTAAGAGGTGCTGAATCATATATTTGCGTATCATCTGCATAAAAATGATAACTCAGATTGAATCTGGATATCACACTAGAAAGCGGCTGCATATATACAGTAAAAAGGACAGGGCCAAGAACAGAGCCTTGTGGCACTCCAAAATTTAGTAAAACTTGTTCTGACTGAACACCATTCACCACGACAGTCTGCCATCGATCCTGTAAATATGATGTAAACCATTTGAGGGCAATTCCTTTTATGCCGAACGTATTTTCTAGTCTTCTTAACAAAATGTCATGGTCAATGGTGTCAAAGGCAGCTGAAAGATCTAAAAGGCATAATACATTGATATTGTTAGCATCAGCATTACATAACAAGTCATTGAAGATTTTAAGAAGCGCCGTTTCAGTATTGTGTTGATGTTTGTAGGCTGACTGAAAGGGTTGTTCCAAACTGTTGTTCTTAAGATGAGATGTTAATTGTGTAAGAACTACCTTCTCCAAAAGTTTTGACAAAAAATGTAAATTTGATACAGGACGATAATTGTTTAATATATTGTGGTCCAGTGATGGTTTCTGCAGAAGTGGTTTGACGAGGGCACTTTTAAAGCACGATGGAACTTCGCCAGTCAGTATGGATGTATTTATGATTGATGTAATGGATGGTAATAATGTATCGATGGAGCTGGCCAAAAGCTGTGCTGGTAGGGGATCAAGGTCGCAGGATTTAATGGGGGCTTTTTTTATCAACTCGTTTATGAAACTAGGTGAAACTGGTTGGAACTTGTCTAAAGGGGTACCACAGAATGTATTTGTATCTATAAATGGTTCATGCCGATCTAGTTCTGAACGAATGTTATGGATTTTGTCTTTTAAAAAGTTGACAAATGTGTTTGGCAAGTCTCTTTGATTGGTTGTAGATGGTAATGAAGTGCATCTTTCACGTCCAAGTAGATCATTGCAGATGTTAAATAATTGTTTACAAGATTTAGAAGTTTCGAATTTTGAAAGAAAATATGTGGTCTTTGCCTTTTTTATTGTTGTCTTTCAGGCACGAAATGCGTTCTTGAATATTTCACGATGAATCGTAAGGCCTGATGTTTTCAGCAGTCTTTCTGCTCTCCGACACTTCGTTTTAGCTTCTTTAACGTCCGACGTATACCACGGAGCATACTTGCGGTTGGTGACGGTCCTTGTTTGGAATGGCGCATGTTTGTCAAGCGTTTCGATGAGACAACTATTCCACTGGTCTGGAGAAATCATTGAATTTTTAGTAAGTTTTGTTTCTAAATCGCCTCTGAAATTGTCCAAATTAATGCCTTTAATGTTTCTGGTTGATGTGGTGGTGGTTTCTTGGCATGGTTTTGAAACGTCAAGATTGAAAGAAATGAGGGAGTGGTCCGAAAAGGGAGATAATCGACGGTGGCGTTGGTTTTTTGGAACTCTGAATTTTCTACAATTACCCAATCTAAAATATGACCAGCAGAGTGGGTTGGCGTTGTTACGATCTGGCACATGTTGTTCTCCGATAGTGACTAGTGCAATTTAGCGGTGTCTGTGACGTTGTCGAAGTGAAAATTAAAGTCGCCGAGTATAATTGAATGGCCAGGACGCGTGTGTTGCAAAGTTAGCATCTCGTTGATTTCCTTCCTAACATCAGGTAATTTTATTTTGTTTTTCTTGTTTGTTGGCGGTCGGTAGATGCAGTTGAAGTTGTATCTTGTATTCTGGAGGGATAATCTAAGATCAATGGCCTCCATTGTTTTGCAGCGCATTTCGAGGATTTCCACATGTTTTGATAATTTTGTTTTATAAAATACGCCAATGCCACCCCCTCGCTGATCTTTCCTTGGATACGATCTAAATTGGTACCCAGGGGGTGTCATAGCTTTTTCAACTGGGTCGTCTCCAGACTGTGAGAACCATGTCTCTACTAAAAATAGTATGTCGAAGTTCTTCTCCGTTAATAAATCGTTTAATTCTTCGGTTTTGTTACGGCAGGACTGTGCATTGAGAAGACCAATAACAATGTTATTGTTGTCGTTTGTGAAACTGTTTGTGGTCGGTACAGTTACAAGTGTTGGTGGTGGACTGGGGTTTGTGTGGGGGCGGGGCGGACGACGAGTTGTTACCATTGAGATGTTATGTTGTTTCCGTTTTCCTCCCCGAGGCCTGTTCTTATTAATATTATTGTAAAAAATCGGATCACTTGAGTTAAAAATCACAGCTGGAATGTGACGTTGTTTACGTTTACCGCCTCGAGGCCTGTTGTAAAAATCAGATGTTGAATAAAAGTGTTCACAATTATTAAATAATGATGGTGGTAAATCATGGCTAAAAATAATGTGAACAATGTTCGTAAGAAAGCGGCGGCCATTAAGTGACTGTGTAAAAATCTTTTAAAACTTAGTTTCCATGATAAAATACAGAATTATACAGTAGTCCTTTCTTAAGAATTGATAAAAACTATACAATAAGAAACAGTATGTTTTAACGAGTACAACGAAGTAAAAAAATGTCCAGGTATCAATATGTAGAAATCACAAAACAATTAAAATACACCAGAGCACACAACGACACGTCTTGCCTGTTAGGCGTGTTGACAAAAAAAACATGTTAAGTGTTGCTGTTGGCTAGGGACCCTTTGTAAAGCGCTTTGGGCACGTTTAGTGGATATTGCACTTTATAAAAGCTCCTTTAAAAAATGAAAATTAAGTACGAACATTTATTGTAGGATGGATGGAGATGACGTCACTCGGCTCTTTGTTATTGGCTTTAAGACCAGATTAATTTGCCAGTCAATTCGAATATAATGAATGACGATGACGTCATTCAACTCATTGTTATTGGTTTTAGCCAGCCATTTTAGGAGATTATTCGTTGTCACAGTTGTCTTTCTATTTTATTGAAGATTGCCTTACTCTTCTCGTTGACATTGGTTTTCGATCGCCTTTGGGCACAATACTCTTCAACAGTCGTAACGTCACTTCCTTCCTAATGACGCATGGTAACCTAGTAACACTGGCTCTAAACTATCGGAACAATGGCGGACGCCGGATGAAATATTTCTCCGGCTAGCATAAAGCGTTTCCAGATGGAAAAAAAAACACATAAATTTGATCATGTTTTGACTTTTACACATTCTGATCACAAGGCATATGAAAAGTTCTAGCCAGCATGAAAAATAAAAAGTAATGATTTTCTTTGTTTAGAACCAAGATGGCCGACTATTGATTCGTATTGGCGAGTAGCAATATGTGACCCCTCGCCTCAAAACGGTATTATGTCGGGATGATTAAGATGCTGAAAATTGAATTTATAGCAAGAAATATCAGAGTTGTGTTGAGTTTGTATGCTTTATTGTGGATCATGAATGTTATATTTTATAGTGGAAAATGAATGTTATATTTTATTGTGGAGAATAAATGTTATATTTTATAGTGGAGAATGAATGATGTTATATAATTTATATTGAAGAGAATGAATGTTATATTTTATTGTGGAGAATGAATGTTATATTTTATTGTAGAATGTTATATTTCATAGTGCTAATTATCGATCATTGCAATTTTTCACCAGTTTAACTAGAATTTGACTTAATAACATCTTAATCATCCCGACTTAATACCTTTTTGAGGAGAGGGTCACATATATTCAATTTTCAGCATTTAAATATTTACATACTTACTTACTTACATACTTACTTTATTACATACTTACTCACTTACTTACTGAGCCACGCTGCGCCCCTACTTACTTACAGGCCATGAGCGCATAAACATAATGTCATATGTGACCCCTCGTCTCCAAAAGGTATTAAGTCGCGATGGTTAAGATGCTGAAAAATTGAATTTGTAGCCAGAAATATCAGACTTAAGTTGAGTATAAATGCTTTATAGAGGAAAAGGAATATCATATTTTACTGTCCTAAATACCAACGTTTCATATTGTTGACCAGTTTAACTATAATTTGACTTTTTAGCACCTGGTCTATCCCGGCTTAATACCATTTTGAGACGAGCGGTCACATATTTCTGTCTGTCGTCTGCATGGACACAGATATTATTCTAATTGAGGCTTTACTCCTCTGTGGGGTTTCTGACCCCCCATAGTGGGCCGGGGGGGGGGGGGGTACATACTGTGTCTTCCATTCCACCTATATCTGTTTACCAATTGCTTTCTGTCCTTGACTTGGAATAAATAAGATTACTTGAGTTTTGTCCTGGCCGTGGTCGGATACCCTAGCTGGGATGGAAACAGTCAAATGTATAGTTATTGTTTTGGGAGATAATATATTTTTCGTGTGAATCATCTCTGTGTTATACACTGTATTATTTTTCTCTTTACATATGTATGATTTGATCCCATAGAGGACAGGGAAGCACTTCCTTTGTCTTCGATCCCCCTATATCTGTTTTCCAACTTGGTTTCTGTCTTTGTCTTGGAATGGGATTACTTGGTTTTGTCCTGGTCCTGGCCGGATGCCCTGGCTGAGAGGGAAACAGTCAAATGTGTAGTTTGTTTTGGTAGATAATATTTTTTTCCTTGTAAATCATCTCTCTGTTATGCACTGTACTGTGATTTATAAGCATTTGAGTGTATTCCTCTTAGTTGGGACCCGTGATTGTGTTTGGGTGAAACTTTTAGGTAATCTCTTACTAAGTACTTTGATGGTGTGCTCTTAGAATCTACACCTGTTTCTTATTTGAACTAATTCTCCTTTGTCTTCCCTTTTCTTGGGTGCTTTAATTGTACTACTTTAATTGTACAACTACCACCCAGTGTACCTCGGAGTGACGCTCGATCGGACTCTGTCCTTCAGAGAACACGTGAGGAAGACCAAGGCAAAAGTGTCCA
Organism: Berghia stephanieae; assembly: GCF_034508935.2. Taxonomy (NCBI): domain Eukaryota; kingdom Metazoa; phylum Mollusca; class Gastropoda; order Nudibranchia; family Aeolidiidae; genus Berghia; species Berghia stephanieae. The sequence continues at coordinate 24,118,127 of NC_088371.1, forward strand.
CGCGTAATGCCCTCCTTGGAAAGCTGGCAAACATGAACTGGGGAACTGACCCTAAAACTCTAAGGACCACAGCATTAGCCCTCAGCTACTCAACTGCGGAGTACTGCTCAGCTGTATGGGCCCGATCATGCCATGCCTCCCAAGCTAGACCCCGAGCTCAACAACGCCTGCCGGATCGTAACGGGCCAGCTGAGAGCAACACCATTACCACTGGTCTATCGTGCAGCAGGAATAGCCCCACCACACATCCGGAGGGAAACTCATGCCCAAATACAAAAATACAAACAGGAAATGGACCAGAGACACCCCCTTCATGACCACAATTGCCACAAAAGCAGGCTCAAATCAAGGAAAAGCTTCCTCACAGTAGAGAGCCTTCACCCAGACCAATCAGCATTCTTCCGCCTGGACAAATGGGTAGAATGGGACAAGACAGCAAACGATGCCCTCCAGCCCCAAACAGAAAAGCTCCCAGCAGGCACAGACCTCAAGAGAAAAGACTGGGTGGCGTTGAACAGAGCTAGAGCAAAGGTGGGAAACACCGCCACCAACCTCTTTAAATGGAAAATCTCACCGGGCACTGAATGCCCATGCGGTCACCCCAGACAGACCATGGACCACATCCTGTCCGAATGCTCGCTGGGACCTCACTGCACCAATGCTGACCTGAGGGAATGCAACCAGACTGCCCGGGACTGGCTGACTCACTGGCGCGACAAGATATGATGATGATTGTACTAGAACTTTCTACTATCCCATTTTCTTCCTTTTTACTTGGGCCGATATGACCTTAATGTGATGCAAGCGCGTAACACCCTTTAAAACAACAAAACAACATATTATATGATTTGTGTGATGAATGTATTCCTCTTGGCGGGGGCCTCTGCTTGTGCCTGTTTCCGGTTTGAACAAATTACCCTTTGTCTTACCTTTCTGGGGGGCTTTAATTATAATTATATCGTCTATTAACTATCCCATTTTCTTCCTTTTTACTGGCGCTGATATGATCTTAATGTGTTGCAAGGCCTAAAAACCCTTTAAAAAACAACAAAATTGAGGCTGAAATTTGTAACTCTTTCCTTAGCAATCCTTATCAGTATTTTCACAAAATGACAGGCTTACCCAGCAGAAAAATTATTGTCTTTAAACTCAAACAAGCTCTCTACAAAACAACTTTATGTTCTTATCAAATAAACAAAGATCAATCTTCAAAGTTTGTGATGTACAAAATAAATCTGAATAAGAAAAATGTATATTGTGTCGTAACAAATGTGACGATTTTGGTGTAGGTGGTAAGGAGGGAGTTAAGCCTTTTGTCCATGGATCTTCTCCAGACTTTTGTTTTGATTGAGCTTTTATATAGCGCAATATCCACTAAATGTGCTCAAAGCGCTTTACAAGGGGTCCCTGGCCAACAGCAACATTTAACATGTAGGACGGGACATGATACCTATTAGGCGATGTTACAATTTTTTTTCAAAGAGAGACAACGCTGTTAACGACTAGGTACTCATTTTACACCTGAGTACGGTGAGAGAATGTGAGTTAAGAGCCTTCTCCAAGGACTCAACTATGCGCCGAGCGAGGCTCGAACCCAGGACCTTCCGATCCGAAAGCGAGTGTCATACCACTAGACCACATAGCCACATTTCTTGGGGTCTGCACCTTCGTCTTTCGCCATCCGCCGCCCAGCGGAGTGCAGCTCTTGGCAAAGCAGTTGCATCCACCCGTTCTGTAATACATAACAATGTGAAATTGAAATTGAATGTAAGCTTCAATTTAATATTCGGGGGGTGCAGACTTCACTTCACAACCTTGCACCATTCGTCAGGGTCTCTGGCCTTTTCCAGAAGGAATATTTTCTATCCCTCTATATGTTTTCCAGCATGTTTGCTGTCTTTGTCCTGGAATGAGATCCTGGCGGATGCCCTGGCTGACAGGGAAACAGTCAAATGTATAATTAGTTTCTTTGTAAATCATCTCTCTGTTATGTACTGTATTATATTATGTTTTCTTTATATTTTATATGATTTGTAAAACATTTGAATGTAATCCTCTTATTGGGGACCTGTGCTGGTGTCGAGATGAGACTTTCAGTGATCTCAAATTATGTACTTTGATAGTGTGCTCTTGGAATCTACACCTGTTTTTTATTTGAACCAATTCCCCATTGTCTTACCTTTTATTGGGTGCTTTAATTGTAATTCTAAAACTTTTTACTATCCCATCGTCCTTTTTACTGGTGCTGATATGACCTTAACGTGTTGCAAGTGCCGTAAACCCTTAACAACAACAAACAAAACAGAAGGCTATTATTGAGATCCGGGCATGTCCAGTCTTAGATGTTGTCTTGTTTTTTTTTCTGTCTTCCTCTTCTCCTCTGTCCCTCTTTACAGTGCCCTGCTTCTATATTTAGGGGCAGCGTGGCTCAGCGGTATGGTCTTTGCTTCGTACCCGAAAGGTGCCGAGTTTGATCACCCGCCGCTTCGCTGTGTGGCCTTGAGCAAGTGACCTCGCCCTAGCTAAAATTGCGGTGCTGCGTTGCGGCTGACGCCTGGGTTATTACAGTCTTCCCTTGGAATAGACAATAGAGACAAATTTCCCCTATTTAAAAAAAGTAATAGTTGTAGCTATTCTACACTATATTTGTCTTTTCTCTTAAAATTTCATTAGATGGTCCCAGAGTGACAATAGAATTCAATAGTCTGATGTCACGTCCGCCCAGCAACCAGCAGTTTGGTTCTAAACAAAGAAAATCGGTACTTTTTATTCTTAATGCTGGCTAGAACTTATTCACATGTCCTGTGATCAGAATGTATAAAAGTCCAAACATGATCGGATTTATAAT
>NC_088371.1:24125974-24135974 GCF_034508935.2 Berghia stephanieae
GGGATCATAATCCTTGTAAATCATCTCACTGTTAAATGATATTCTAATTTTCAGTTGTATATTATGTACTTTGTAAACATGAGTCTATCATTCATAGCGGAATTATTTTCTTGTGCCTGGATGGGACTTCTAGGTCATGTCAAAATAGAGAGTATAATGTTGACGTCACTCGCGTCTTTGTTATTGTTTTTTGCCATCCGCATTTATGGGTAATTCTCACTAAATTGTATTAACCAGACTATAAAATAAACGCTCAAGGTTACACATAGTTTTGTGTGTTGGTCCGTTATAGTTCCGGATGGCAATGTTGTGAGCTTTTTAGCCAAGCGTATACTAGCTATAGGCATATTGATGGATTATTCATGGAATCTTGTGTTCCCAGTTTAAAATAGTTTCCATTGTCTTACTTTTCTTTTATAATACAAAATATATTATAATTATATAGCACACATTAATCCACTGATAAGTGCTATGTTTATATATATATATATATATATATATATATATATATATATATAAATACATATATATTTATATATAGATAGTATGCAGATGACGTCACTCAGGCCTTTGTTATTGTTTTTGTCATCCGCGTTTGTGAGTTGTTCTCACTAAACTGTATTAACCAGACTATAAATGTTCATGGTTACACAGAGTTTGTGTGTTGGTCCGTTATACTTCCGGATGGCAATGTTGTGAACTCCTTGGCCAAGCGCATTCTATATATATATATCAAATGGTTAGTTATAGTTTTGGGAAATAATATTTTTTTCCTGGGAAATGATATTTGTTTCCTTGTACATCATCTCTCTGTTATATATTGTTATGTATTCTGTAAGCATTTGAGTGTGTTCCTCTTAGTGGGATCATCAATACAAAAGTCACATACAATACATTTAAAATTCAATCAAGTAAATATTTTCTTAAAAGATGTGTTTTCATGGGATTTTTCTAAATGTTTATTGAGTTTGAAAATCTCACAGATTGAGGGAGATCATTCCAAATCGTGGATCTTAATTTCATAAGAGATCTATCATCACATTAGTATAGTTTTAGGAGATGCTTACAATTTTAGATTGTGGGATCTAAGATTTCTCAGAGATTTCTTGAATACATTTGACATTCCAGACATCCAACATGCAATAGAGCAATACAAAGACCTCTACAACAAGTGTGGCAAACCCATTGCCTACGTCATCAAAAAGAAGAAACAACTTCCGGTGTCCAGCATCTACCTAGGCCTGAAGGGAGTCACCGTTGTAGTCGACCATGTCGAATGCATGAGTAAGTATTCTTAATAATTTTTTTTAACCCACAGCAAACTCGTCACATTTGTTACGGCACAATATACATTTTTCTCTTATTCAGATTTATTTTGTACATTAAGAACATAAAGTTGCTATGTAGAGAGATTATTTGAGTTTAAAAAATCAATTTTTCTACTGGATAAGCCTGGGGAAAATACTGGAAATTATCGGTAAGAGGGGGAGTTAATGAGAGTTTTTATATAGCGCAATATCCACTCAAAGTCTCAAAGAACTTTACAGGGGATCCCAGTTCAACAGCAACACTTAACATGCAGGACGAGACATGACATGACGCCTCTTATGCGATATTACATATCTTCGGACAGAATATTAACGCTGTATGATATTTTTCTTTAATGAAACTTTTTATATAGCGCAATATCCATTCGAAATTTCAAAGCGCTTTACAAAGGGTCCCAGTGTAGCCATCATTAACTTATAGCCTGACCAAAGAATGCATGACGTCAAAAGAAAGTCTTTGGCCGGAAAAGAAAACAAATCATCAGTTGTATTCAATCGTTCAACCAATGGGAATCACTTGTACTAACGACAACTCACTACACGCTGCACAAACCTTAAGAATGACGTCAGACTATAAATCCTAGAGGGTTCTAGTGTCAGGCTATAAATGACGATGGCTACTGTCCCTGGTCAACAGCAACACTTAACATGACGTCTCTTGGGCGATATTACATTTTTTTATCGGACAGAACAACGCTGTTAACGGCCTAGTATTCATTTTACACCTGAGTACGGTGAGATAATGTGAGTGAAGAGATTTTTCCAAGGACTCAAGTTTGCGCCGAGCGAGGCTCGAACCCAGGACCTTCCGACCCAAAAGCGAGTGTCATGCAACTACACCGATCATATAGCCGCACACAAAACTTTTATTTAGCGTAATATGTCCTCTACATGTGCTCACTTTACTTCCGGTCCCTGGCTAACGGCAACACTTGATATGTACTAGGAAACATGACGCCTTTGAGGCGCTTTTACAATTTCTAAAGACGGAGGCATCGCTGTTACCGGCCAGGTACTTACTTATTTTACACCTGAGTTTGGTGAGAAAATGTGAATAAAGAGCCATGACTCAAAATTGTGATATAGTCTTTGCTTCATGGGCACAAAAAAAATGGAGCTTTTATATACCGCAATATCCACTTAACGTGCTCAAAGCGCTTTACAAAGGGTTCCTGATATACAGCAACACATAACATATAGAACAAGCCATGCTGCCAGTTAGGTGATATTACAATTTTTCCGACACAACGCTGTTAACGACCAGGTACTCATTTTGGACCCGAGTACGATGAGAGAATGTAAGTAAAGAGCCTTTTCCAAGGACTCAATTATGCGCTGAGCGGGACTCTAACATCCAAAAGAGAGCATCATAACACAAGGATGTACCTTGTGTAGATGACAGTGCGGCTATGTGGTGTAGTGGTATGGCACTCGCTTTCGGATCGGAAGGTCCTGGGTTCGAGCCTCGCGCTCGGCGCATAGTTGAGTCCTTGGAAAAGGCTCTTTACTCACATTCTTTCACCGTACTCAGGTGTAAAATGAGTACCTGGCCATTAACATCGTTGTCTTTGTCCGAATTATTGTAATATCACCACAGGCGTCATGTCCTGTCCTACATGTTAAATGTTCCTGTTGATCAGGAACCATTTGTAAAGCGCTTTGAGCACACTTAGTGGATATTGCCCTATATAAAGCTCAAGTTTAATTTTTTAAATTATTTTTTTACCTAATTCTACTCCTTGCCACGCTGTGAGACCTTGACTAAGTCACGTTGCCCGTGCTCACTTTGCGGCGCTGCACTGCGGCTAACGTCTGGTTTTTCCAGCCTGAAGAAAATTCTCTACTTGGGGATAAATATGTTTGTTTTTTTGTTCTTTTTTTTAACGACCTAATAATGTAAATATTGACTTATTGATTTACAACGATAATTTTAACTATTTTACAGTATTGAAATTATTCATATATAAAATACAACCCTGGCGTGAAACCCCTCCTTATTTATATACACATTATATATTATGACATATTTTTATTATCTATTTATTTTATTATGTAAATCATAATATGTCTCTACAGCAATAAAGTATTTTTTTATTATTATTATCATTGTTATATTATTATTATTATTATTATTATATTATTATTATTATTATTATTATTATTATTATTATTATTATTATTATTATTATTATTATTATATTATTATTATTATTATTATTATTATTATTATTATTATTATTATTATCATTGTTATTATTATAATAATAATAATTATTATTATTATTATATTATTATTATTATTATTATTATTATTATTATTATTATTATTATTATTATATATTATTATTATATTATTATATAGTAGTAGTAGTAGTAGTAGTAGTAGTAGTAGTAGTAGTAGTAGTAGTAGTAGTAGTAATAATAGTAGTAGTAGAAGTAGCAGTAGTAACAGTAGTAGTAGTAGTAGTAGTAGTAGTAGTAGTAGTAGTAGTAGTAGTAGTAGTAGTAGTAGTAGTAGCAGCAGCAGCAGCAGCAGCAGCAGCATCATTATTATTATCATTTTGAAAGTTAAACTTCAAATTAAGTTCATCGAGTTCAGAATGAATTGACATTGTCGGGCCACAAGTAACCCCCACCCCCACCCCAACCCCCACCCCCACCCCCTTTCTCCATTTTTCCCCTCCCAAGACATCAGAAGGAAATGCCAGGAGTTGATGGACGTGAACCAGAAATGGCACAATAAGATACCCAGGACCTCTAACAAGTACCTACTCGACCCCGACGGTCCCGGAGAGTTGTCCCCCTTTGTCGCCAAATGTATTTTCTTCGACAATTGGAGAGTCGGTATAACCGAGGTATGCTTTCTATAGATAGTTCGAAGATGACGTCACTCAGGTCTTTGTTATTGGTTGTTTGTTGTTTTTTTTTTGCCATCCGCGTTTATGAGTAATGCTCACTGAACTGTATTAACCTGACTATAAATGTTCATGGATACGCAGAGTTTTGTGTGTTGGTCCGTTCTACTTCCGGATGGCAATGTTATGAGCTTCTTAACCAAGCGCATACTATCTATATATGTGTGTGACGGGCTAAGAAAACCCGAAAAGATGAGCAAATTTCATAAATTGCGTTATATGTATGCAGTGGTGTAGATCATATCTTTCTGATCATTTACCACTTTAAATTTTCTGTCTATGTTTATTAGAACCCAAGTTATAAATTATTTTCTGAATAAAATTTGTTGCTATGGGAAACACTTTATCTTTGATTTTGGTTCATATCTCAAATCGAAGCTTGCTGCATCTTCTCGGGTTTTCTCAGCCAGCTCACATATGACCACTCGTCTGTAAATGGCTTTGTGTCGGGGTGGAATTCCATATTTAAGCTTATTATTATTATTATTATTATTATTATTATTATTATTATTATTATTATTATTATTATTATTATTATTATTATTATTATTATTATCATCATCACCATTAGTATTACTCACTTCCCTCCCCCCTCCCCCACTCCCAACCACCACCACCATCACCACCAGATTCCCTTGGACGGCAAATGGGAAGGCACGATCAACGTCAAAGACCAAGAACTTCCGGGTCAATTTGAAATTCCAATCGAGTTTGATGACGTTGACCTTGACCAGGTCAGGGCCTTGACCCAGATCTCTGACTTCTGCTGGCAGGTAAGACATCTTTCTACCAACCGAAAACCCAATAAAAGCGTATGTTGTGCAGAGCTGCCTACTTTCTCTCTCCTTATCGGCCATTTTCCGGATTGTCCCCAAAACTTCACACCCAACCTATACAAAAAGTAGGGAATGAGATTAGCGGAAGAGTAGCGTCCCTTGATTGGATGTCACCCATAGTCTGTGACGTAAAGTTAGTAGGTAGAAAACGTCATGTTGGTTGTGCTCATGCGTCTCTCGTCTTCGCTTCCGCGAGGACGAGAGACGCATGCGCACAACCAACATGACGTTCTCTCTCTAATAACTTTCCGCTGGTGACGTCACAGACTATGGGTTACATCCAATCAAGGGACGCTACTCTTCCGCTAATCTCATTCCCTATAGATTTATTTCATTCAAATACAAAATATGTTAGGTCTTGCTATACATATTTCTTTCTGCAAAACGAGCTCTTCAACAAAGTGTTAATATACTTTAACTATAGCAAACATTTTTTTTCACACATTATGGTGTATAAAAGAAATCAGAATGATAAAAAATGTTGGCTGCAACGTAACAAATGTGACGATTTTCTTATGGCTGGTAAGGAAGTGGTTAAAATTTCAAAATTTCGTATTTTCCAAGGGAAAAAATGAAAAATTCACTTTAACCCTCTCATTACGACACAGTATACATTTTTTTATAATTCAGATTATTTTATAGATTACAAAATTTGAAAAATGATCTTTGTTTAATTAATAAGAACATAAAGTTGTTTTGTAGAGAGCTTGTTTGAGATTTTTTTTTTTAAACAATGTGTATGCTGGGTAAGCCTGCCATTTTGGGAACATACTGAAAATGATTGGTAAGGAGAGAGTTAAATAGCTTTACTAATAAACAATTTGCTCTCAGAATGGTCCAAAACTGTTCTAAAGTCCTGAATAATAGTTCTGAGGAACTAAATTTTTCTTTTAAACAAAATGTATTGAGTCAAAGATACCTATGCAGATCTGTAGCTGGAGCCAAAAATTCGTATTTCTAAGACTTTTTCGTATTAGCTGGCAGGTCCGATGTTGTGGTTGTTTGCTTTGTTTGATCTGCTATTGGCCATTAGAATTTCAAGTATGAATGTAAACATTCTTAGTTTATTGTTCATCAAAATGCCAAGTATTAAAATAAACATTATTTTAATTGTACATCAAAATAGCAAGTATGAGTCTGAGCATAATTATTTATTTGTTTATCAGAAGATCAAGTATGAATGTAGACATTCTTGTTTTATTGTCCATCAGAATATCAAGTATGAATATAAACATTTTTATTCTATTTTTCATCAGAATAACAAGTATGAATGTAAACATGTTTATCCTATTTTTCATCAGAATATCAGTAGAAGTAAACATTATTATTTTTCACAGATATCAGTATGAATGTAAACATTTTAATTCTATTTTTCACCAGAATATCAAGTATGAATGTAAACATTTTAATTCTATTTTTCATCAGAATATCAAGTATGAATGTAAACATTTTAATTCTATTTTTCATTAGAATATCAAGTATGAATGTACACATGTTTATTCTATTTTTCATCAGAATATCAAGTATGAATGTAAACATTTTTATTCTATTTTTCATCAGAATATCAAGTATGAATGTAAACATTTTTATTCTATTTTTCATCAGAATATCAAGTATGAATGTAAACATTTTAATTCTATTTTTCATCAGAATATCAAGTATGAATGTAAACAGTTTAATTTTATTTTTCATCAGAATAACAAGTATGAATGTAAACATGTTTATTCTATTTTTCATCAGAATAACAAGTATGAATGTAAACATGTTTATTCTATTTTTCATCAGAATATCAAGTATGAATTTAAACATTTTTATTCTATTTTTCATCAGAATATCAAGTATGAATGTACACATTCCCCTCTCTTGAACAATGGAGTAGATCCCGATTCTTATTACTACCTCAACTCAAGTGACCCGTCTAACAGTTTTGGAACGGGTAACCTTATACTCTCTCTCTCTCTCTCTCTCTCTCTCTCTCTCTCTCTCTCTCTCTCTCTCTCTCTCTCTCTCTTCTTTCTTCTTTCTTCTCTCTCTCTCTCTCTTCTCTCTCCTCTTCTCTTCTTTTCTCTCTATCTTCTACTCTCTCTCTCCCATCTATCTCTATCTATGTGTCTCTCGTATCTATCTATCTCTCTCTCTCTGTGTTTGTGTGTGTGTGTGTGCTGCTCTCTCTCTTCTCTCTCTCTCTTTCTCTCTCTTTCCTCTCTCTTTCTCTCTTTCTCTATCTACTCTTTAATCTATCTAGCTATCTGTTCTCTTTATCTTTCTCTCTCTCTCTCTCTCTCTCTCTCTCTCTCTCTCTCTCTCTCTCTCTCTCTTTCTCTCTTCTCTCTCTCTCTCTCCCTCTTCTCTCTTTATTTCTCTCTCTATCTGTGTTTATCAATCTGTCTATCTATCTATCTATCTATCTATCTATCTATCTATCTATCTATCTATCTATCTATCTACATATCCGTATTCAGGTGTGAAATAAGTACATGGCCGCTAACAGCGGGTGTCATTTCCCGTCCTACTTGTTAAATGTTGCTGTTGACCAGGGACCCCCTTTAAAGCGCTTTGAGCACATTCCGTGGATATTGCGCTATATAAAAGCTCAATTTTTAAATTTAATATTTATTCATAATCATTCCTTTGTTTTCAGACGACAAACTGAACGCTGTAGGATGTGCCTGTGGAATTCTGGGTACGTGCACCAAACCGGATGTGACGTGTAATTGCGATGCCAAGGGACCTATGGGTGTTGACCAAGGAGCCGTCACTGATAAGGTAGAGGGATTTATGTAGAATTGCAATAGATACTATCTTTTATAATGATAAAGGGGATGATGATGATGATGATGATGATGATGATGATGATGATGATGATGATGATGATGCTGATGCTGATGATGATGATGATGATGATGATGATGATGATGATGATGATGATGATGATGATGATGATGATGATGGTGATGATGATGATGTCTGTCATTATTATTATCTTTTTACTATTATTATTATCATTTTAAAATTATTATTAATCATCATCATCACCATCATCATTACAATTATCCCCATCACCATCATCATCATCATTTCAGTTTTAATTATAACTATTATAACATTACTTTGACATTATTTAAACATTTAATTTTAATAACAGTTATCTTTTGAAAAATTGATAATAATAACAAAAATAAATTATTTCTCGTCAATAACGTCACTCCCAACCCCCCCCCCCCCCTATCGCCACCCCACTTCTACCCCCCCCCCCCCTTTCGCCACCCCACCACCTACCCCCCCCCCTTTCGCCACCCCACCACCTAACCCCCCCCCCTTTCGCCACCCACCACCTAACCCCCCCCCCTTTCGCCATCCCCACTTCTACCCCCCCCCCTTCGCCACCCCACCACCTAACACCCCCCCCCCTTTCGCCACCCACCACCTAACCACCCCCCCCCCCCCCCATTTCGCCACCCCCACCACCTAACCCCCCCCCCCCCGCCTTCGCCACTCCACACCTAACCCCCCCCCCCCAATTTCGCCACCCCACCACTTAACCCCCCCCCCTTTCGCCACTCCACCACCTAACCCCCCCCCCCCCCTTTCGCCACCCCACCACCTCAACTTTATTCCAACTAGAACGTTTTGCCGATCAGCCAAATTAACGTCGGAGGTCAGACTTCCGACTCCAACGTGGATCTAACCCTGTCCCCCATCCAATGTGGGAAGCTGCCAGTCAGTAAGTACTGCTATCACCTATCATCTCTGCCTCTGCCCTTCACTTACATTGGAAGCAATGAAAAAAATTGAGCTTTTTATAGATAGTACGAAGTTGACATCACTCAGGTCTTTGTTATTGTTTTTGGCCATCCACGGTTATGAGTAATTCTCACTAAACTGTATTAACCTGACTATAAACGATCATGGGTAGACAGTTTTGTGTGTTGGACCGTTATACTTCCGGATGGCAATGTTGTGAGCTCCTTAAACAAGCGCATACTATCTATAAGACTCAAAATACACTAAACGTGCTCAGAGCGCTTTACAAGAGGTCCCTGTCCAACAACAACACTTAACATGGAGAACGTGACATGACGCCTGTTATGCTATATTGCAATTTTTTTTCCGGACAAGGACAACGCTGTAAACGGCCAGGTACTCGTTTTACACCTGAGTACAGCGAGAGAATGTGACTAAAGAGTCTTTTCTAAGGACCCAACTATGCTACAAGTGAGGCTCGAACCCAGGACCTTCCGATCCGAAAGCGAGTGGATATTGCGTTATATAAAAGCTCAATTTTTTAAATTTGGAATTATAGATAGAATGCGCTTGGCCAAGGAGTTCACAACATTGCCATCCGGAAGTATAACGAAAACTCTGTGTAACCATGAACTTTTATAGTCTGGTTAATACAGTTTAGTGAGAACAACTCACAAACGCGGATGGCAAAAACAATAACAAAGGCCTGAGTGACGTCATCTTCGAACTATCTATAATGTGGCATGACGATTTTAGTAGCAGGGTGTATAGGCAGATTCTTAGGATTACTGGACGTAAAAGATAGAGAGAGGATGGATCATATTTAAAGATAGAATGCGCTTGGCCAAGGAGTTCACAACATTGCCATCCGGAAGTATAATGGACCAACACACAAACTCTGTGTAACCATGAACTTGTATAGTCTGGTTAATACAGTTTAGTGAGAACAACTCACAAACGCGGATGGCAAAAACAATAACAAAGGCCTGAGTGACGTCATCTGCATACTATCTATAGACGACCAGCATATTCTATATGTGACCTCTCGTCTCAAAACGGTATTAAGTCGGGATGATTAAGATACTAAAATATGGAATTTGTAGCCAGAAATATCATGATTAAGTTGAGTTTATATGCTTTATAGAGGAGAAGGAATATCATATTTTACTGTGCTAAA
>NC_088371.1:24140974-24143474 GCF_034508935.2 Berghia stephanieae
GTACGACAACACTCAGCTTGGTAGGGGAGATCGTGACTCTACCGTATGAGCTATCCACGAACCCCGCCCCCCAAAAAAGTCGCTTCAAACCTTAGTGCCTTCTCTCCCTGACTTCTGGAGGTGTTGAAATTCAGTTGCTGATCTTCCAATGTCTTTTCATCATGTTTCACCTGGGTGGGGTTCCTGAACTCCCATAGTGGGCAGGGAGGTACTTGTTCTTTCTTCTATCCCTCTGTATCTGTTTTCCAATTGCTTTCTGTCTTTGTCTTGGAATGAGATGACTTAGTTTTGTCCTGACCCTGGCTTGAGTGAAACAGTCACATGCATAATTATAGTTTTGAGAGATATTTAGTTCTGTCCTGACCCTGGCTTGAGTGAAACAGTCGAATGCATAGTTATAGTTTTGAGAGATATTTTTTCCTTGTAAATTATCTCTCTTTATGGACTGTTATTATTATTAATTTTTATTCAGCATATGATCTGTAAACATTTGAGTGTGTTCCTCTCAGTGGGATATTGTGCTGATGTATGAGTGAGACTTTAAGGTGATCTCAAACTAAGTACACTGATAGTGTGCTCTTGGAATCTACATCTGTTCCCCATTTCCCCTTGTCTTACTTTTTCCTCAATTCCTTTTAATTGTACATCTAGAATGTTTTTACTATTCAATTCCCTTCCTTTTTACTGGCGCTGATATGACCTAAATCTGTTGCAAGCGCCGTAAAACGCTTTAAAAAACAAATCATGTTTCACATGTATCCATGTTTTCAATCCTGTCCGTGCAGGTGTTCAAGGGCGGTGCCTCGTGGGTCCCTGTTGGTTTAACAAAGAAGCAATACTTCTGGGGAGGTGGTGATGCGGCCAAAAAGGTATGCGCATGCGGCAAGGAGGAGAACTGCGGTGGCCTCGACTCGTACACTGGACAACGAAGCAGGTAAGTCTATGGCGCTGTACTTCCGACAAGACACAAATGGAACCCAGCCTCTCAAAACGATGCTAAATAGAAGGAACGGAATAGACGTCATTCAGCTCTTTGTTATTGTTTTTAGTCAGCTATTTTATGAGTAGTTCTTACTATATGATGTGGTGCGAAGTGGGGAGGGGGGGGGAGAGGCGAAGTGGACGAATGGTTAAGGCATTGCACTATGACCCGGAAGGTCCCGGGTTCAAGCCCCGCTTTAGGCACTTTCGCTTTTTTCCTTGGGCAAGATTATTAACCTCTATATTGCTCACCTTGACAACATAGCTGATTCCTGTTGACATTAGACATCTTGTTTGATATATGTATGTATGAATTGCATTTACATTAGTACGTCATCTATAAAGTGCTATGCTACATCAGCATAAAAGTGTCACGAACACAGGGAATTCACATATTGAGACCAAGCACATCTGTTCCTGGCTAGAGTCACAATTTCGTCAATGGGCATAAAATCCAGCCCATGTTGTAGAGTGCCTGCTGGTCCAGTTGTCGAGCTCTTCAAATATGTAATAAAAGTTCGACGCAGGAGGCGGTCTGCGTCCATGCGTAAGATATGCCCCGCAAAGCGGAGCCTGTGTCTCGCCACTGTAGCTACCACGTCGAATTCGTGGCGTTTTGCGGTTTCTCTGTAGTCCTCTCCCGTAATGATGGAAAGGCATCGGCTGTTGAAGCCATTCACAGTTTTGGTTACACCCTCTGTAAGTTGCCAAGCCTCGCAACCGTGTGTGACGACAGAGCAGACACTAGAGGCATACAACTTGATTTTCTTTCCGCGGGACAGACGGTGATCAGACCACATAATATGGGATAGAGAGTTGAATGTTGTTTGTGCTATTGACATTCTGTATTCAACATCAGCCCTCTCGTCACCATCGCAATGGATACGTCTACCAAGGTATTCAAAGGAGTAGACACCATCGATAGTCACACGACGAAGTTCGGTTCCCCTGTCTTTGCGTCTGTTTTTGGACAGTTAAGTCGGCGAGAGATCTTTGAGCTGAGGATCTGAGGACGACTGGACTTCACGATGAGTGACAACTACAAGCGTCTACCTTCTTCACATGTTGTGGCTCCTGTGATGTACTCCTCTGGACAGATGGGTGGTTCTGGTTGCGAAGGCATCAACATCACTGGTGCCGGGGGCTAAGAGAGTCATGTTTGATATATTATCTATATTCCTTCATGGAATGCCTAGGCGACGGTATCTTATGATGCCGTAGCGGAAGGGCGTAATATTTTTTTTTTACTATATTCTGTCTATCAGACGAATAAACGTTCTAGGCTATCTACACATAGTCTTGTGTGTTGGTCCGTTATATCCGGCTGGTGGATGTGAGTATTTTGGCTAGGTGCACAGCATCATTATTGACGTTATTGAATGAATCGTTATCGACCACATCCAATCCCTTGGACAAAGAATAATTGCAAAGACCTTTCCAAACAGGATTGCTATGGATGGATGATGTACGCTTAGCTAAAAAAAAACTCACAACATTGTCATCCAGAAATACAACGGAC
>NC_088371.1:24148474-24170974 GCF_034508935.2 Berghia stephanieae
TGCAAATAAGTGCAAGTTGTCATGGATTGCATGTGTCGTTAAATGTGCTAATATCATAGATATAAAATACAAGATATACATCGAGTAATATTATCTCTTTATTGAACCCTGCCTTTTGGCGTAAAAATACATGGTGCATCTAAGAGCTACGGTATGGATGTGAAACTTGGAATGCATCACAGGAATGGAAAAGGGGTTTTTTTCGTAAACATTGCATACGTAAGCTAGTCAGAATAAAATGGATAGAATTAAAAATGAAGAAGTATGGGAAAGAACACAGCAGAAACCAGTGGGAGGAGAAATAGAAAGAATATGATGGAGGTGGATTGGACACACCCTTAGAAAGAATGACTCCACTATAACAAAGAAAGTATTGGACTGGAACCCTCAGGGCAGAATATCAAGGGGAAGGCCACGAGGAACATGGAGAAGAATTAAAGAAGCTGATATACAGAAAAGTGATAAAACATGGAACGAGATAAAAAAAAAAAAGTTAGCTCAGGATAGAGAAGGATGGAAACTGTTTGTCTGTGGCCTATACCCTGACCCAGGGTGAAAAAGGCAATGATGAAAAATGATGATCTAAAAGCTGGGCCATAATAAGCTAGAAAAGAAGCAAAGTGTTTAGCACTGACACAACTACAGCTATCTCGACTTAACTCTCTCCTTACCATCCATTTTCAGGATTTTCCCCAAAACTGCACACCTAAATAACACAAAAATAGATTTTTTATCACTTAAACACAATAACAGTAAGTTCTTGCGATACATAATTTCTTTAGCAAAACGTGCTCTACAACACACTGTTCATTTTCTTTAACTTTTATGATGTACAAAAGACATTTGAATAAGAAAAATGTTGGTTATATCGTAACGAATGTGACTATTTTCCTGTGGTTGGACAGGAGAGGGGTTAAAGAGAATTTATGATATTCAGTTTTGCAAGCAAAAAGACACACTAGTGGGCAGTGAGTCACTTACTGTGTCTTCTATCCTCCTAAATCTGTTTTCCAATATGCTTTCTGTCTTTGTCTTGGATTGGGATTAATTGGTTTTGTCCTGGCCCTGGCGGGGTACCCTGACTGGGTTGGAAACAGTCAAATGTATAGTTAGTTTTGAGATGATATTTTTTTGTCTTGTAAATCATCTCTGTTATGCACTGTATTATGTTTTATTTACATATTATATATGATTTGTAAACATTTGAGTGTATCACTCTTTGTGGGGACCTATGCTTGTGTCTGGGTAAGACTTTCAGGTGATCTCAAACTAAGTACTTTGATAGTGTGCTCTTAGAATCTACATCTGTTTCCTATTTGAAGCAATGCCCATCTGTCTTACCTTGTCTTGGGTGCTTTAATTGTAATTCTAGAACTTTTTACTATCCCATTTTCTTCCTTTTTACTGGCACTGATATGACCTAATGTGTTGCAAGCGCCGCAAATCCCTTAAAAACAATTTTTAAAAATAAAAAATAAAACACTCCTTGCATATCCTGTTATGTAAATCTATTGCTGATTCTTTTTCTTCTTCAAGTACCAAGTCTGTGCTAGACATCGGTGATCATGGTACGCCATTCATCTCTCTGATTAGATAACCTCAGAAAACTAATCTTCTCTTTCTTTGTCACCTCGTTGTTCAAGCTATTCAAATGTATGTTTTTCTTGGTCTTCCTTTACTCTTTTTACCTTCTGTCTTTCCTGTGAGAGCAAGATGTTAAAAACATTTATGTCTATTTAGGTGCCCTAAAAATTGCATTTGTCTTTTTCTTATTGTACGAAATATTGCTGATATAAAACATTTATAACATTTTTTATAACATTTTCCCCCAACAGATATCAACGAGTGTCAAGAGAATACACACGACTGCCACGAACACGCTCGTTGCGAAAACCTAGTTGGTTCTTTCAGATGTGCTTGTCACAAAGGATACAAGGGAGATGGAAAGACCTGTAGAGGTAAACGTGTTAGTCTGTATCCCGGGGAGGAGGGAGGGCTGTTCAAAAATGGGTAAACTTGGGCTTGAGATTTTTACATAGCGCAATATTTACTAATGGGACAGCATGGCTCAGCGGTATGGTCTTTGCTTCGTGCCTGAAAGGTATCGAGTTCGACTACCCGCCGCGTTGTGTGGCCTTGAGCAAGTCACCTAGCCTTAGCTCACTTTGCGGCGCTGCACTGCGGCTGACGCCTGGGTTATTCCAGTCTTCCCTTGGAATAGACCCTAAATAAAAATTTCCCCTCTAGGATGAATAAAGGGAATTTATTTTTTTCATTTTTTTAAAGTGCTCAAAGCGCTTTACAAAGGGTCTCTGACCAACAGCAACACGTAACATACAGAAAAGACACCCTGTATATGAAACACCCTGTATAACAAGGCCCTAATAGGCTTCAACAGTCATGACGTCACTTCCCTCATAATGACGCATAGTAACTGGCTCTAAACTATCGGAACAATGGCGGACGCCCTCATGAAATATCTCTCCGACGAGCATAAAGTGTATCCAGAGGAGAAAAACATTATAAATATGATCATGTTTTGACTTTTATACATTCTGATCACATGACATATGAAAAGTTCGAGCCAGCATGAAGAATAAAAAGTACCGATTTTCTTTGTTTAGAACCAAGCTGCTCCCGTTGCTGGGCGACGTGACGTCAGACTATTGAATCCAATTAGCGGGTTTTTTTAAAATATAAACATTATTTATTTTCTTTAATTGTTTGTTGTTATTTTTACACTTTCTTAGCTGTTGGAGAATGCAAATGTTTCGGCGATCCTCACTGCCTCAGCTTTGACGGACGTTGGTTGCATTACCAAGGCCTTTGTGAATACGTCATGGCTAAAGATAAGTGTGAGAGTGGAGGGAAACCATCTTTCCAGTGAGTGGCTAAAAATAGAAATGCCTATTTATTGTACTACGCATGTCCAAAACTGCATCATGTTAACAAAAAATAGAAAAGAAAAAAGAACGGGAATGATCTATATATGTGACCCCTTGTCTCAAAACGGTATTAAGTCGGGATGGACCAGATGCTGAAAAAGTCAAATTAAAGGTAAACTGGTCAAAAATATGAATGATTGGTATTCAGCATTCTAAAATATAACATTCATTCTCCTCAATAAAACATACAAACTCAACCCAAGTCTGATATTTCTGACTACAAATTCAGTTTTCAGCATCTTAATCATCCCGACTTAATACCGTTTTGAGACGAGGGGTCGCATATTATCTTTCCATGCGCTCGAGGTCATTGATCAAATTGCAAAATGTGCTTAAAGTGACCCACATAGTGAAAATAGTTCACAGATTTTGAAATATCTTACACCACGATTGGTCATTATGTTCAGCTTGACACATGAGTATGTTTACAAGTTTTGTAAACAAAGCAGCGTGTTTACATTTATTGTTAAGATATATCCCATCGCAGGACAGCAATAAATCATGTGATTGATGACTCAGTTGGACAAGACCCTGAATATGGATCGCTCCCATTACTCCTTTCCGCGTGACAAATGTAAAACAGTGAATGGCAAAATCAGTCGGATGGTGAAAAGGCTTGAACTGGGATATTGCCAATTTTAGTTAGAGGGTCAATCTTTATCAAAAATGAGTTCTTGTCATAAATGATTAAATCAACTCTTTTTGTACATCTTCGGGAAATATCAAAGCTTAATTTCACTTTAAAATATTTTTTTACAGCTAGTCAAGTTAAAAAAGTATGAAATTTGAGATAAGTTGCTGGATACCTTTCCCATACATCTGAACATAACTTAATGAAGAATCACCCGATTTACTTCCAATAAAGATTAAAATGCTCTTGGGAGCATAATCTTCAGATAATGCAAAAAAAAACAATTCAAAATGTTTACCTTCCAACTGATTATGCCATGCACTGACACATATTGCAACCAACTCAATTTTCTATTACTGATTAAATCTAATAACTTTAAATTTACTTTTAGAGGGCCGATTCATATAGACAAAATACCATTCTGAGACAGTGGGTCACATTTATTTCAACTCATTTCATATAGATAGAACGAAGTTGACGTCACTCATGTCTTGATTATTGCTTTTTGCCATCCGCGTTTATGAGTAATTCTCACTAAACTGTATTAACCAGACTATAAACGTTCAAGGTTCCCATAGTTTTGTGTGTTGGTCCGTTATACTTCCTATGATGGCAATGGTGTGAGCTTCTAAGCCAAGCGCATACTTTCTATAAAACTCCTAGGTAAAAATTTCATCATCAACAATAGTTTTACGCTACAATAATACCGTTTTGAGAGCATCACTCACTCACTCAATCCTCTCTGGGCCTGCTGGCACTTCAGGCGGATTGTCAGCAGATTTTTTCTTTGAGCCATCTCGAGGGACAGACCTCTCTGTTTAAGGTCCCTCTCTACGGTACGTCTTCACGTCTCCTTAGGGCGACCTCGCTTCCTCGGGGTGTCCATCGCAGAGCCTTTTTTATCAGTGTTTCATCAGGTCTGCTACAGATATTTCCCAACCATTGCCAACTTCTCCTTTTAATGAGACTCTCCAGAGACTCAACTTCAGCTCTCGCTCTCAGGTCCTCATTTGAGATTGTGTTTGTCCAGAATATCTTGAAGATTCGTCGCAAACATTTGTTTTGGAATACTTCAAGTTTCTGGATGATACTCTCTGTGATCTTCCAACATTCTGATCCAAACGCTCAATACATTACGTTTCAAAATCTTTATTTTAGTATTGTGCTGCAATATAATCTCGTTGCTCTCGTAGCCAAATGCAGACTATCTATAAAACTCCCAGCTAAAAATTCCATCTTCAGCAAAAGTTTTTTTTTTTAATAGAGCTTTTTTAAAGCGCAATATCCACTAAACGTGCTCAAAGCGCTTTACAAAGGGTCACTGGCCAACAGCAACAAGCAACATGTCGGACAGGACATGACGCCTGTTAGGCGATATTACAACTTTTTTTTCGGACAGAGACAACGCTGTTAACGACCAGGTACTCGTTTTACACCTGAGTACGGTGAGAGAATGTGAGTAAAGAGTCTTTTCCAAGGACCCAGCTATGCGCCACGCCCAGGCTCGAATCCAGGACCTTCCGACCCGAAAGCGAGTGTCATACCACAAGACCGCATACCCGCTACAATAATGACCGTTTTGAGACAATGGGTCCCTTATTATTTATTTTCAATCCCCGTAGAGTCTTGACGAAATACTGGCGACGAGGTTCTACCAAGCCTGGATACTATTCCTATGTACAGAGCGTTCGAATCCTGGTGAACGAGATCGAGATCAAACTCGTCCAGGGCCTTGGTATCCTGGTCAACGGGATTAGGATGGACCAGTACACGTCCCCTGACGGTATCAGCGCCGTCAGGTACAACAGGGAAGTGGTAAGTTAAATAGTGAGGTCTGGGTGGAGTTCCTGACCTCCCATAGTGGGCAGGGTGGCGCTTACTGTGTCTTCTATCCCCTTATAGCTGTTTTCCAATTTGTTTACTGTCTATGTCTTGGAATGAGATTACTTGGTTTTGTCCTGGCCCTGGCCGGAGTCCTTGGCTGGAGGGAAACAGTCAAATGCATAATTATATTGTTTTGGGAGATGATATTTTTTTCCTTGTAAATCATCTCTCTCTCTCTCTCTCTCTCTCTCTCTCTCTCTCTCTCTCTCTCTCTCTCTCTCTCTCTCTCTCTCTTATGTATTATTATATTTGTTATTTTGAATGTATAATGTAAACATTTGAGTGTATTGCTCTTAGTTGGATCTTGTGCTTGTGTCCGGATGAGACTTATAGCTGATCTCAAACTAAGTACATTGATGGTATGCTCTTGGAATCTACATCTGATCCCTATTTGCTCCCAGTTCCCCTTTGTCTTACTTTTTCTTGGGTGCTTTAATTGTAATTTTAGAATTTGACTTTCCCGTTTACTTCCTTTTTACTGGCGCTGATATAACCTAAATGTGTTGCAAGCGCCGTAAAACCCTTAAAAACAAACAAACAAACAAATAGTGAGGTGTTAGATATATAGATATAATATAGTATTTAATATGTAGGGAGTCCACCAACATCAATAGTAACTACCCTGAAGCAGGAGCTCTCTACAAAAACAGAAATTTATAGATTCAGATGTATGAGATGGAAGTCGGTTGGACGAATTCAATCCCTCGAGTGGGCAGGGACATACACTCCTCGAAACTAGGTGAGAAGTTGACAGGCTTCTCCACCAATAAGAGACACTGGGTGGTAGCGAATGGGCTTCGGTCGAGAATGTGCCTCACGGCAATGTCTCTTCATCAGTGGGGATTTTCCATCTGTCCAACATGTACCCGATGTGGGAACGAACCCGAAACCGCAAAGCATCTAGTTGAACGGTGTGTTGTGACGAAGCTTCCGGGCGGGTTTGTGACGCTACTCGAATGCGGTGAATAATTTGCTGATTGGGTCGATCGTCCTAACTAAGTAATGTGAACACCATTAGAAACAGCAGCCAACGTCAATGAGGATGACGTTGGATAGTAAGTAAGTAATTAAGTAAGTATGTTGGAGAAAAGCCTTGAAGGGCTTACTGATTTTAAATCAGATTTTATTAAGGAAATATGCATTATTATTTGTTCAAATTTTTATTTCTATATGTTTGTTGTCATTGTTACTAGTTGTTGTTTTGTTTAAATGATGTATGCATAATGTATGTATATTTACCGACAATAAATATTTTATTCATTCATTCATTCATTCATTTCATTTTATTCATCATTTGGTGATTGGTTGAATTCAAATAGTTGTATTTTGCTTATAGTTTGGGTATTAATAGTAAATGAATTATTACTTGTAACTTGTTGATTGTATGTTAGTTTTTATGAGATTGGTTGTTATTTGTAAGTTGTTGATTGGTTGTTAAAAGGAAACAGTGCAATTGTTAGTTGTTGGTTGTTGGTTATTTAATATACTTGTTGGTGGGTTTTGAATGGACCGGTGCACGAATCCTGATTTAGTGCAACAGGGAATGTGTACGTTAAATAATTAGTTGTCATTGGTAAGTTGTTTATTAGTTGGATTCAAATAGTTTATTAATAGTTGTAATTTGCTGATTGGTTTGATTTTAATAGTAAATAGTTTCAGGCCCATCTCTTCACTTTTGCTCACCAGTATGTCTAAAATATTCTGCATGTTTTCTGGAGGGTAGCCATCAGAGGACCATCGTCGGTTTATCTTATGCTATTTATATTCTGCCCTTCAACGGCGACGCCTTTCATATCTTCAATTAATTTGAATATTATTTCACAATAAATGTTAAAAAGGTCCGGCGATAAGACGCAACCTTGTCTTACTCCCGTCTTGGTGTTAAAGAAGTCCGATGTTTCATTATCAAGTTTGACACACGCTGTTCCAGTATAAGTTTTTCACAAGTCGAAGGTCTTTACTATCTACATCAATCTTTTCTAAGATTTTGAAGAGCGTTTCGTGTTGTACTGAATCAAAAGATTTGGAATGATCAATGAAGCATAAATGAAGTGATTTTTGTTTTTCGATTAGCCGTTGCATTATTATTTTCAATGTAAAAATTACATTTACTGTACCTTTTCTGTAATAAAAAGCCAAGCTGCTCGTCCCTTATCTCTGGAGAGATCTTGTTCCTCATTTTTTCATAAGTATTCTTAATATAATTTTTGTGACCTGGATCATAATGATGATTGTACTGTATTTGTCAGAGTCAATAGTTCCTTGTTTTTTGGGGGGAATAGTAATGAATACGGACTGTCTTAAAACATTAGGCAGGACACCCTTTTCATATATGACGTTAAAGGCTTTTGTCAGAATGTCTATTCTCAAATCGTCGAGGGCGTCAATCAATTCTATTGAGAAACTGTCTTGGCCTGCCGCTTTCCCCTTTTTCATCTCTTTCAGATTCTACTTCTTGCATAGTTTGGTGACTCGCGTTTACAGTAGAGGTTGCTTTATCCAATCACGCGCTTCTTTGTTCCCCTATACTATATACAAATTGTACATAACAATATCAATATTTTCTTCTTTTTTTTTTAACCACCAGGTGGTCCGAGCTCCAAATGGTCTTGAAGTCTCGTGGGACGGTAAAGATGCTGTGACGGTAATCGTCCCCGACAGTAAAAAGTCTGACACATGTGGTATTTGCGGAAACTACAACGGCGACCCTAAAGACGACTGGACTGTTGGAGAAACGTGTGAGGATAGGGAAGGAACTGTGGTAAGTGTGAGATAAACGTATGAGGATAGGGAAGGATCTGTGGTAAGTATGGGATAAACGTATGAGGATGGGGAAAGAACTGTGGTGAATGTGGGAGAAACAAGTGGAGATAAGGAAGAACAGTGGTAGGTTTGGGAGAGACGTGAGAGAACAGGAAAGGAACTGAAGTAGGTGTTGGATTAACGTGTGTGGAGGTAATGGAACTGTGGTAAGTGTTGGATAAACGTGTGATGACAGGGAAGTAACCGTGATAAGCGTGGGAGAAACGTGTAAGGATAGGGAAGAAACTGTGGTTAGTTTGGGATAAACGTGTAAGGATAGGGAAGAAACTGTGGTAAGTTTGGGATAACCGTGTAAGGACAGGGAAGAAACTGTGGTAAGTTTGGGATAAACGTGTAAGGATAGGGAAGAAACTGTGGTAAGTTTGGGATAAACGTGTAAGGATAGGGAAGAAACTGTGGTAAGTTTGGGATAAACGTGTAAGGATAGGAAAGAAACTGTGGTAAGTTTGGGATAAACGTGTGAGGAATGGAAGGAACTGTGGTAAGTTTGGGATAAACGTGTAAGGATAGGAAAGAAACTGTGGTAAGTTTGGGATAAACGTGTGAGGATAGGAAAGAAACTGTGGTAAGTTTGGGATAAACGTGTGAGGAATGGAAGGAACTGTGGTAGGTCTGGGAGAAACGTATGAGGATAGGGAAGGAACTGTGGTTAGTGTGGGATAAGCGTGTGAGAATAGGGAATGAAATTATATCGCATTACTGGTGACATGTCTTGTATTTCATGCTAGTTTTGCTATTGGCTCAGGACCTGTTGTAAAATGCTTTGAACACGTTTACTTGTTTTTACTTTATACAAAGATGGTGGGGGTTTTGGGGTTTTTTTTGTTTTATTTGGTTTTGTTCCTGTGGAGCACCAGACAAGTGTGTCTGTGTGTGTGTGTGTGAGAGAGAGAGAGAGAGAGAGAGAGAGAAAGAGTAAGTGTGTGTGTGTGTGTGTGTGTGTGTTTGTATATACATCTGTGTATGCTTGTGTGGGTTTCTCACTTTGCAATATTTTTATTAAGACGAGGGTCAGTTTAATCGATCGCTATTTGAAGAACGAGTTTCCTGGGAAAAATTTTAAATACTATTTTTCTCAGAGTACTGCAGACTCTATTCTACTTTCATGTCCAATTTTATAGCGTTGCTTGTAACTGGTGTATTTTATGAATATATTATTATATTTGATGTGTATTTTGCTTTTAATTAGCTTCGTATTTTCATCTATTAGTTCATAACAATGACAGTGTATAAATCTGTGCTAATATAACGATGAATGGTGTGTGACATTATGATAATTTCCATTCAGGATCAATAAAGTATATCTTATCTTATCTTATCTTATCTTATCTTATCTTATCTTATCTTATCTTATCTTATCTTATCTTATCTTATCTTATCTTTGATTTTGAAATGTCCATTAATTTTATCCATGTGTATCCGTGTCTTCCACAAAACAGACTGACAATTTCGAACTGTTTGGTAATTCTTGGACCGTCATGAATGGCAGTGAGGTGGCGTGTACCCCTGACTGCGACCCCGAAGTGCCCCCAGATCCCAGAAACTGTGAACCCAAAGAGCTCATTAAACACGAGTGCAGCAAGTTGTTGGACAAGAAAGCATCTCCATTCAAGGTAATAAATAACATTGTGATATAGAATTGAAGGTTCAATTTAATTACGAAAACAGATAGAATAGAATGGACGATGGAACACCATAGATGAATGAGATAATGTGGTAGTGGCATTGTTAAGATGAATAAACAAAAACATTGATGGGCAGGAAATTAGTATGCTCCGTTTGCAAAGAAGCACGGATGAAAATAGTACAATGGATATTTCTAAAAGGTGCGCAATTAATTAAGTGAAAAGAAGGGAGAGGGAGGAACTGTGTAACGCAGTTTAGAAAGTGAAATATAAAAACGTGTAGACTGTTGTTGGAAAATAAATACAATGGAGTTCAAGGTAAATATAGTCTCTCATCAATGGGTGGGGTCTTTCTACCTCCCAATGTGGGCAGCGGTAATTTGAAGTGTCTTCTGTCTCACTATATCATCATCTGCTTTCTCAGTTTCTTTCTGTCTCGGTTTTGGAATGAAATAACTTGGTTTTGTCCTAGCATTTGTCGGAGTTCTTTGTGACAAACGAATTTCCGCAAAGCTGAGGGGGAAAATATATACATTTGTCGTAAGACCAGCAATTTTATACGGATAAGAAACAGCAGCTAAGACAACGAAACAAGATAAAGAAGTTGAGGTGCCAGAAATGAGGATGTTGAGATGGTCAGTTGGCTGGACAAGAAAAGATAAAGTGAGAAATATGAACGAATTCGAAGGTTGACTGAAGTAAAGAATGAATCAATAAAGATGAGAGGAGATTGAAATGGTTCCGACATGTAAAGAGGAGACAGGGAGTACGTGGGAAGGAAAGTATTGGACTTACACATAGCGGGAAAGAGGAAAAAGGGACGCCCAAAGACTAGATGGTTGGATAGGGTAATGGACGATATGAAAGAACTGGACCTGGAGGAAGATGATATGAACCGAGATGCATGGAGATGTGGCATTCATTATGGCAACCCTGCAAAATGCGGGATAAGCTGAAAGAAGAAGAAGTAGAAGAAGAAGAAGAAGAAGAAGAAGAAGAAGAAGAAGAAGAAGAAGAAGAAGAAGAAGAAGAAGAAGAAGAAGAAGAAGAAGAAGATATGTCGGAGTTCTTTGCTGAGAAGCAATGGTCAAATGCATAGTCATAGTTTTTGGAGGTGATATTTTTTTTCAAACTAAGTACTTTGATAGTATACTCTTGGAATCTACATCTGTTTCCTATTTGAACCAATTCCCCTTTGTCTTACCTTTTCTTCGGAGCTTGAATTGTAATTCTAGAACTTTTTACTATCCCATTTTCTTCCTTTTTACTGTCGCCGAAATGACCTTAATGTGTTGCAAGCGCCGTAAAACCCTTAAACACAAACAAACAAAACACATTGCGGCTATGTGGTGGAGTGGAATGACACTCGCCTTCAGATTGGAAGGTCCTGGGTTCGAATCCCGCTCTTAGCAGCACACAGTTGAGTATTTGGTAAAAAGCTATTTATTCACAATATATAATTGTACTCATGTGTAAAATGAATACCTGGTCATTAACAACGTTGTCTTGTAAGAAAAATTGTAATATCGCCTATCAGGCGTCATGTCTTATCCTACATGTTAAGTTTTGCTGTTAGCTATAAGAGCCCATGCAAAGCGCTTTGATCACGGTTAAGAGGATATTGTAAAGAGACGAGAGAGAGAGAGAGAGAGAGAGAGAGAGAGAGAGAGAGAGAGAGAGAGAGAGAGGACGTGGGAAGGAAAGTATTGAACTTACAAATAGCGGGAAAGAGGAAGAAGGACACCCAAAGACTAGATGGTTGAATAAGGTAAAAGATGATATGAAAGAACTGGGCCTGGAGGAAGATGATGCGATGAACCGAGATGCATGGAGATGTGGCATTCATTATGGTAACCCTGCAAATTGCGGTATAAGCTGAAAGAAGAAGAAAAAGTGGATATTGCTCTATAGAAATGCTGCGTTTTGTTAAAGAACACAGTATATGCTATTTGGTTAACATTGCATGTACTGTGTTTTAAAAACAACGGCAGAATGCATGCTCAATGTTTTTAAAAATATTTTTTTCTGTGTTTTCAGGACTGTTTGGCTCTGATGACCGACCTCGACATAGAGCAGTTTAAAATGTCCTGCAGCTACGATCTGTGCTTCGTGGCCGTGGACTTCGCTGGGGCCGTGTGCGAGTTTGCCGAGACTCTCAGCCAGGAATGTGTAGAGAAATACAAGACCAGAATCACCCAATGGAGAGACAAAGTAGACTCCTGCGATCGTGAGTAGAATTTGAACGAAGTTTTCAAAGTTTATTCAATCTTAGGCTTTCGCCAATAAATCAATACAACATACATGAAAGTGAAAAAAAATGGTAAATGGAACCAAAAAAATAAACGGATACTTATAATTACCACCAGAAAAATACAACACTCCTAATACCACCAATAGGTACAATAATAATAATAATAATAATAATAATAATAATAATAATTATTATTATTATTATTATTATTTTATTATTATTATTATTATTATTATTATTATTATTATTATTATTATTATTATTATTATTATTATTATTATTATTATTATTATTATTATTATATAATAATGATAATAATAATAATAATAATAATAATAATAATGATGATAATAATAATAATAATAATAATAATAATAATAATAATAATAACGTTGTGCGGTCATGTGGTCTAGTGGTTTGACACTCGCTTCCGGATCGGAAGGTCCTGGGTTCGAGCCTCGCTAGCTCGGCGCATAGTTGAGTCCTTGGATAAAAAACTCTTTACTCACATTCTCTCATCGTATTCAGGTGTAAAATGAGTACCTGATCGTTATCCGCTTTGTTTCTGTCCGAAAAAAAAAAGTGTAATATCGCCTAATGGGCATCATGTCTCGTCCTACATGTTAAATGTCGCTGTTGACCAGAGACCCCTTGTAAAGCGCTTTGACCACGTTTAGTGGATATTGCGCTAGATTTATAAAATAAAAAGCCCTAAAAAAGCTCAATTTTGAACGTTGATTCGTATTGTGTCTTTCCAAACAAAAAACGGGGAGCAATTAGTTGGACAAAATTGCCCAAAAAGCTCCATGGCAATTTGGGCAACATGACCCATATAACCAAAGAGTTATTTGGGCAATGATTAATTGAGGCAATATGTCCTATAGCCGCATGGTTATATGGATCACTATAGCCCAAATGGCCACAAGGTTCTTAAGGAAATATGGACCAAATAGCCACATTATAATTGAGGAAATATAACCAAAAATTGAGGTAATTGAGGCACCACTTCCCAAATAGCCACCTGTAAATTTAGGTGCGTCAACCTTACCCAAATAGCCACATGTTGATAGAGGCAATATCACTCAAATAGCCACATGGTAATGGAGGCAATATTACCCAAATAGCCACATGTTGATAGAGGCAATATCACTCAAATAGCCACATGGTAATGGAGGCAATATTACCCAAATAGCCAATTATAGAGGCATATCATCAATACCACATGGTAATGGAGGCAATATTACCCAAATAGCCAAAGGGTTTTAAGGGTTTTTGAGGTAATCCTGCCCAATAGCCACAAGGTTGTTCATGCAATATGGCCATTTATAGTTATATATATGTATGTATATATATATTATATATACATACATAAGATATATATATATATATATATATATATATATATATATAATAAAGATATATATATATATATATATATATATATATATATAAATATATATATATATATATATATACATCAAAAAAATATATATATTATATATATATATATATAATATATATATATATATATAATATATATATATATACATTCATATATAAAATGGTTCCACCAATCCCACAGCCGGTAATTGCAAGAACAACATGAAGTACAAGACCTGTGGACCCGTCAGTCAAGAGACCTGTCTGACTGCAAGGCTGAACATCCCCGTAGAGGACAACCCCGACGACTGCTATGAAGGTTAGTGTAAAAACGATGATACATACAGTAGAATCCTGATAAAGCCAACACAACCACAGGGCCACAACGATTGGTTGACTTTAAGCAAGGTTGACCTTATCCAAACTAGAGATGCTGATGGTTTTCCTCGGATCCGCGGAAATCCGCGATTTTTGTGTCGGAGGAGGAATTTCCTTCTTTGAAAAAGGACATTTTCCTCAATCAAATTTTCTGGCTTTGATAGATTTAATGTGTGGTGGAACAAACTGGTTCAGTTTCCTCTTACTATCCAGAAGATAGCTAGAGTAGTTTATCATCTCAATGGCTCTAAAAGTGGGGGTTAGTGAAGTAAACACGTGACGTAAAGAAAACCATTCATAATTTTCCTCCTTTTTTCCTTTATTGTCACCATCAGCACTTCTAAATGAGCCGCCAGTAAAATGGAGAGAAAGATAAAGTGAGTAAATGTGACTCATGCATAAGGGAACAGCACAAAACAAACAACAACTTGTAACTTGGTAACTTGTTGTTTGTTTTGTGCTGTTCCCTTATGTATGAGTCACATTTACTCTCTTTATATTTCTCTCCATTGACCTTATCCGTTCACCAATGGTATACACTACAGATTTGCCAACAACTATGAAAAAGTCGTAGAATTACGAAATTTTGGCTTCAATTTCAGAACATCATGAACATTTCTAAGTCATTTAAACTCATTGAAAATGAAAGTTGATGCAAGATTAGATAATTTTAAGGATTTTGATTGTTATTTGATCCTTTTGATGGTAAATTGTTGGTTTATAAAGTTAACTATAGCAACTACTATTTTTATCTCCTAAAAACTACGAATTTTTTAGATGTTCAAGTAAGCAAGTCTTATATATAGCGCAGTTTCATTGTTTTTCAATGCTCAATGGGCTTTACACGCTGTATATTGTACAATCCCAAACAAGGTCAAACAGAAATAGACTTCCTTTTCAACAAACGTTTTCCTATGGTTTTTTAATAAAATGAAGTTTTAAAGTGAGTTAAAGAACTGAACAAATGTGCATGAAAGGTACAAGACAAAGCAAGAAAGAAAAATACAAGAAAAAAAAACATCCCACAAAAACCTCAAACCGAGGTCGACTGATTTTTTTGGATGTTATTTTGGGGGAGGGGGGGGGGTATTTTTCTTTCTTTCTTTGTCTGGCACCTTCCATACACGCTTGTTCATATCTTTATCTTATACCGGTGCCTGCTTCTTAATTTCTTAATTTGATATTTGTAAAGTGACTTTCGAGTTGTTTAATTCTCTCCTTACCAGCAATTTCCTGAAATTTTCTCGAATTTTCACACCAACACTTTACAAACATAGATTGTTCCGACTCAAATAGAAAAGCAACAACCATGTTCTATAGATAATGGTATTGTATGGCAAAATGAGATTCACAACACAGTGTCCAGTTTTTGTAGCTTTAACAATTTTTTTTTCATTAAATTTTGTGATGTACAAATGAAATCAGAATGGAAAAAAAATGTTGGTTGCATCGTAACGAATATGACGATTTTACTGTGATTGGTAAGAAAATGGTTAATGGCATCGGTTATGTGGTCTAGTGGTATGACACTCGCTTTCGGATTGGAAGGTCCTGGGTTCGAGCCTCACTCGGCGCATAGTTGAGTCCTTGGAAAAGGCTCTTTACTCACATTCTCTCACCGTACTCATGTGTAAAATGAGTACCTGGCCGTTAACAGCGTTGTCTCTGTCCGAAAAATTGTACTATCTCTTAACTGGCATCATGTCCCGTCCTACATGTTAAGTGTTGCTGTTGGCTAAGGACCCCTTGTAAAGCGCTTTGAGCACTTTTAGTGGATATTGCGCTATATAAAAGCTCATGTTATCTCGTATCTTCATCACCAGGTTGTTTCTGTGCCAAGGGTTTAGTGATGGAGGGTGACAAGTGTATTCTTAAGGATGACTGTGGATGCCTCTACAACAACCAATACATTCAGGTAAAGGGTATTTATAAAACAAACAAACAAGGAACTGGGTGGGGTTCGTGACCTCCCATAGAGATCAGGGAGGCACTTGCTGTGTCTCTATCCCCCTATATTATCTGTTTTCCAACATGCTTTCTGTCTTTGTCTTGGAATGAGTTTAATTGGCTTTTTCCAGGCCCTTGCCGAGAGGGAAACAGTCAAATGTATAGTTAGAGTTTTGGGAGATTAAATAAATCATCTCTCTGTTATGCACTGTATTGTTTTTGTTTACATAGTATATATGATTTGTAAACATTTGAGTGTATCCCTCTTAGTTGGGGCCTGTATTTGTGTCTGGATGAGACTTTTGGGTGATCTCAAACTAAGTACTTTGATAGTGCGCTCTTGGAATCTACATCTGTTCCCTTTGTCTTACCTTTTCTTGGGTGCTTTAATTGTAATTCTAGAACTTTTTACTATCCCATTTGCTTCCTTTTTTGCTGGCGCTGATATGACCTTATTGTGTTGCAAGCGCTTTAAAACCCTAAAAAACAAAAACAACTAAAAACAAAGAAGATGCACGACGCGCATCATTATATTCTTTATCATTCCAACCCTCTCCCTAAATAGTAACGCGTAATGATATCAATTTTACAATAATAATTTGTGACGTCAGATTATCAAACGTTAAATTTCACTAAAATTAGATTTTTGAAGAAATAAAAATAAATTATCATTTAAATAGTTTTGTTATTGTCATTAACTCAGAAATGACGAATGAGGGGTAGAATAAAAAAATTTCTTACACTCTTGCGTTTTGGAATTCGAACTTTGTTCCCAACGCGTACTCGCAAGCTCTAAAACGCAAGAGTGGAAGAATCGTATCTTCTTCTTCTTTCAGCCTATCCCGCATTTTGCAGGGTTGCCATAATGAATGCCACATCTCCATAGATCTCGGTTCAGCGCATCATCTTCCTCCAGGCCCAGTTCTTTCATATCATCCTTTACCTTATCCTACCATCTAGTCTTTGGGCGTCCCTTTTTCCTCTTTCCCACTATTTGTAAGTCCAATACTTTCCTTCCCTCTCTCGTCTCTCTACATGTCCGAACCATTTCAATCTATCTTCTCTCATCTTTATTGATACATTATTCACTGCAGTCAACCTTTGAATTCGTTCCTTTCTCACTTTATCTATTCTTGTGGAAGAATCGTATAATATTTTTAATTTTGTTTTGTTGCTTTTTTTTTTTTTTAAATATCACCCTATCCCGAAACCCATTGCAGAAAGGAGAAGTTGTTTACAACGCTGACTGTAAGACCAAAGTGAAGTGCGAGGGAGGAGACAAAGTGACGACATCACCAATCGCATGCGGCGATAACGAGGAATGCCGCGTGGAGGACGACGGGAATGTGGGCTGCTTCTGCATTGAAGGCTACATGCTGGACAAAAACTCCAAGAAATGTGTGGGTAAGGAAAACGTGTGTATGATATCAAATTCTAATACTTACTCACCGCCCATTTTGCCGTACTCTGGAAAAACCCATATTTTAAAATTTGGCCAGAAAACTCGTCCTTCAAATATCGATCCATTTAAATGACCCTCCTCTTGGCAAATAAACTCTCAGACCTGTATGATATATTGTAAAATTTACTCTTGAATTTTAAAAAAGATATACGATATTTTTAATGCTGTCTCTAGCTCAGTTATTGCACTCTATAGATAGAATGAAGTTGACGTCACTCGGGTCTTTGTTATTGGGCTTTTTTTTTTTGTTTTTGTTTTTTTTTTTTTTTGTTTTTTGTTTTTTTTTTGGGGGGGGGGTTTGTTTTTTGTTTTTTTGCCATCCACTTTTATGAGTAATTCTCACTAAACTGTATTAAACAGAATATATACGTTTAGCGTTACACATAGTTTTGTGTGTTGGTCCGTTATACTTTCGGATGGCAATGTTATGAGCTTCTTAGCCAAGGGCACACTATCTTCAACAATTCAAGGGCAACAACTATGTAAAGATGACACTATATTGTTTATTTTGGCATTGAGCTACCTAGAAAAGTTAGTCTCATAAAATCCAGATAGGCTGGGAGGGTTTCGCCCAATAAGCCTGGGCCTAAGAATGAAACCAAGTTGACGTCACTCAGCACTTTATTATTATTTTTAGACAGCCTGTTCGTGATTATTTCTCAGGAATTTACATCAATCAGACTATAAACGTAAACGTTAAATGTTACACATAGTTTTGTGTGTTGGAACGTTAAATTTGGCTGGCTGATGTTGTGAGTACTTTATCTAAATGCACATCATCAATAGGCAATGACATATGTCTTGAGTTATTCCCATACGTTACGTTTGCAAATTTTGTAGGTTACAAGTCAGCTCATTTTTAATGTGTTTTTTTTTCATTATCTCAGTCGACCCCTGTTACAATGTAACCTGCAACGGAACCAATACAGCTTGCTACAATGGAGAGTGTCAATGCAAAATGGGATACGTTGGAAATTGCAACTCTTGTATGAGTAAGTGCTCACTGCTTTCAAGAAAAGTATCATTTTCATCATCGTCCATCATCATCATCATCATCATTATCATCATCATAATCATCATCATCATCATCATCATCATCATCATCATCATCATCATCATCAGCATCATCATCATCATCATCATCATCATCATCATCAGCAGCAGCAGCAGCAGCAGCAGCAGCAGCAGCAGTAGCAGCATCATCATCATAATCATCATCATCACCATCATCATCATCACCGTCATCATCATCATCATCATCATCATCTTCATCATTACCATTATCATACGAACCACCTGCATCATCACCCCATTACCTTTACACTACTCATAGACTATCTGCTGAGAGTAGACGAGTGTTTCATCATCAATACCAACACCACCACAACTATAACCATCATCATTACCCTCATTACCACCATTATAACCATCTTCATATATTCACCAATACCAACCATCATTAATAAACACATCCACCACACCACCACCACCACCACCACCACCACCACCACCACCACCACCACCACCACACCACCCATCACCATAACACACCACCACCACCACCACACCACCACCATCACCATCACCACCACCACCACCACCACCACCACCATCCCATCACCATCACCACCACCACCACCACCACCACCATCCCATCACCATCACCACCACCACCACCACCACCACCACCAGAACCACCACCACCACCACATCTATCACCACCCTTACAAACCCTACCTATCCACCAGACGTACACGAATATTTATAATCAAATCCACAATCACTACAACCATTACCATCATAATTACCGTCACTATTAGCTCCATCAACACCATCTCACAACCTTATAAATCCTATCCCTTACACTAGACGTGGACGAGTGTTCATCATCAAATACTTATCTCAACAACCATTACCATCGTAATCATTATCATCATTACCATCATCTTCATCTTTACCTCCAACCCCACCATCTTACAAGCCATAACCCATACACAACACGTGGACGAGTTTTCATTATCAAATCCATAATTACCACAGCGATCACCATCATCATTACTACCGTCCTCATCTCCACATTTACCACCATCACAACAACAATCTCACCATCAACACCCTTACATACCCGTCCTACCCCATCCATCAGACGTGAACTAATATTCATCATTAAATCCACAACCGCCACTACAATTACCAATATCAACATTACCACTGTCCTCATTCTCAGATTTACCACCATCACAACAACCATCTCACCATCAACACCCTTACACACCCTTCCTATACCATCCACCAGACGTGAACTAATGTTCATCATCAAATCCACAACGACAACAACCATCTCACCATCAACACCCTTGCCTTACATACCCATCCTACCCGATCTAACTAATGTTTATCATTAAATCCACAACCGCCACTACATTTACCACCATCATCATTACCATTGTCCTCATCTCCAATTACCACATCGCAACAACCATCTCACCATCAACACCTTACATACCCTCCTACCCATCCAACTAACTAATGTTACTTAAATCCACAACCGCCACATTTACCACCATCATCATTACCATTGTCCTCATCTCCACATTTACCACCATCGCAACAACCATCTCACCATCAACACCCTTACATACCCGTCCTACCCCATCCACCAGACGTGAACTTATGTTTATCATTAAATCCACAACCGCCACTACATTTACCACCATCATCATTACCATTGTCCTCATTCCCTTTACCACCATCGCAACAACCATCTCACCATCAACACCCTTACATACCCGTCCTACCCCATCCACCAGACGTGAACTTATGTTTAGCTTTAAATCCACAACCGCCACATTTACGACCATCATCATTATCATTGTCCTCATCTCCACATTTACCACCATCACAACAACCATCTCACCATCAACACCCTTGCATACCCTGCCTATCCCATCAAACAGACGTGGACGAGTGTGCAACAGGAGCCAACGATTGTAACAAACTGGGCCAGAGATGCAAAGATCTCCCAGGTAGCTTTACCTGTGAATGCGAGAAGGGCTTTATCCCAGATAAGGACGGACAATGCAAAGGTAAATTTAACCAATAGTCACAAAGAGTATGATGTCTGGGTAAACAATATATTTAAGTTACAAGATGGTTGTACTTTTTTAAACTTGAGCTTTAAAATGGCGCAATATCCACTAAACGTGCTCAAAGCGCTTTTATAAGTGATCCATGACCAACACTTAACATATAGGACAAGACATATCGCCTGTTAGGCGATATTACATTTTTTTCCGACTGAGACAACGTTGTGAATAGCCAGGTACTCATTTCACACCTGAGTACGATGAGAGAATGTAAGTAAAGAGCATTTTCCAAGGACTGAACTATGTACCGAACGAGGCTCAAACACAGGACATTCCGATCCGAAAGCGAGTGCCCAGACCCCTAGACCACATAGCCGAATGAACCTCTAGGCGCCTTTTCAATCCAAATATCAAAGCTACATTAACAGGTCATACACAAAATATGCTTAAGACGTTCATATCATGAAAAATAATCCATAAACGGAAATGGGTTTTAATCTATCAAATATTTCCTAACAAGATATGTCTTAATATTTGTCTTAAAAGTAGCTTTAGGAAATTGGAAGAGAATTCCAAATAGAAGAGGCGGCATGAGAAGAAAAAAAACTTATCAGAAAACTCTTTGGTAACTTATAGTGTGCTTCTGAAGTGTCCATCTGTTCCCTATTTGAATTATTTCCCTTTGTCTTACTTTTTCTCAAGCGTTTTGAATTGTATAATATGTAGATTTTTTTTTCCCCATCCCATTCTTTTTTTCTGGCGATGCAATAGAACTTAATGTATTCCAAACCCCATAAAACCCTCCAAAAACAAACAACAAAATAAGATAAACATAAAAGATAAATAAGGTCCTCATTGTGGTGAGTCAATGGAATTTTACTCCAGCCCTCTCATTGGAAAACCCTGTCATTTCTTAGTAAATACGTAATCGTTGAATAATGATTTGTACGCGTTGAACAAAAAAAAATATTCAACGATTACAGAATATTGTCGCATATTTTATTGGAGTGAAATAGAGCAGTAAAGTTAGGTGCCCCAAACGTAAACAAAGGTCGAGAAGCACGTGGCAAACCACATGTTCCTGTCTTGGCAGCTCACGTTCCAATGTAAATAATAGAAAAAAATAACCTTTAAAATTTGGCTGTTAGGTAGCAAAAGAAACACATATTCATAAATACTCGATGATGCATCAAATAATGTCTAGATATGGATATTTTATGGAACAAAAGGTAAAATTTTCTAAAATTTATCAAAAGTTACAGTCTATCTATTTTTAGACCAGAGCAAATTATTGCGCTGGTGTGAACAAAACGAGAATTATTCGGAGCCTGATTTTCATAATAATTTAGCCTTATATTATTATTCTGCAACTGTTAGATTTTATGTAAACATATTTTCAATACTGAAAGTGTATTGCCTACAACTCAAACTACAAAATTGGGAGACCTATATTGTGCGTAAATTATTCCGGTCCCTAACGGAAATCACTAGCAACTTGTTATTGTTTACGTTTGGGGCACCTAACTTTACTGCTCTATAAGGTTTAAAAGACAGCTGGTTGGTTGGAAATTATAAATACTCTTTTGGTGTGCATGAATACAAATCCAACGTTTTTAGTTTTTGGGTCGAATTGTCATTCAAGTAGAAGGAGAAAGATACAAATTATGGTAAATAGAAGTACTATAATACCATACCATTTGGTTACAAAATATCTAATCATCTTACTTGGAGGGGTTGAATAAACGTATTCTTTCATTTCTTTGCATTTATTAAACTCGTTATATTTTTATCGTGCAATAGCATAATACTCGCAAGCTCGTAGTGTTATTGGACACGATAAAAATAACTCGTTTAATACTTACAAAGAGATGAAAGTATCGTATATTATTTAATTCTTTTCCACCTCATTTAACCTTTTTGTTTCTTTTCCAGACATTGATGAGTGTGACATCCTGGCAGACACATGTGGAGACAACTCCGAATGCACAAACACTCTAGGTGGATACAACTGTGAGTGTTGTGCGGGTTACAAGAAGAACGACAAGGGAAAATGCATACGTAAGTTTTGTTTTTTTTTTTTTTTTTTTT